>NC_089223.1:85058243-85361273 GCF_963924675.1 Phocoena phocoena | reverse complement strand
ACACATAGAATTAGGGATCTATTACTGCCAACTAATCTTTGCCATGTTTTCTTTCTGCACATGATTTTAAAAAAATTATTGTATAAAGAACACTTAATGAGATCTGCCCTCTCAACAAATTTTTAAGTGTGTAATGTATTATCACTGACTATAGGTGCAACCACCATTCTACTCTTTGAGTCAAATTTATAGAATCAAAGAGTGAGATGGTGCTTGCACATGAATTTTATATACCCTTTTTAATATAAAGGGTAGCTCTTGGGTGATACCTTAAGCCAAGTTACACAGAGATGACCTCTCTTATGCCTGTCCTGTCCCTGTTTGCCTTTTGGCTCATGCATCCATCCCTGGGACAAGAGGTTTTGTTAGCGTGTCAAAATCATATTGAAGAAGGCAAAACCTTTTAGGAGGAGGCCTGAGGCCTCCTTTTCAGGAAAGAATGTGAATTTAACAGGCCCTTTATATCTCAGGGATACTTCATTATTGCATACCTCCACAGTGTGATTGGGGAATGTACTAGATATCCAGACAATAGAAACCAAAACTAATTTCCATTAATCATACAGCTTAGACCAAACAGTGCTTTTCTAATTTAGAATATCTAATAAACTAACTCGGTTCTTCACTTTGCCTAGTGTGTATAAGCATTTATCCAATGCCTTATCTTTAAACTTCGAATAAGAACTTCATTCACTTTCTCTCTCAGGATATTTTAAAAATAGATGACAGGATATAAAAATACGTATTTCTTTTTTCTATTTGGACAAGTTTTTACATATTCAAACATAGAGGCATATCTCATCTGGCTGAATAGAAATGTTTCAGCATAGTTGCCTATAAATCAAATTCCTGTGTATTAAAATTGATTTTCTTATTGGCTTTTAGTAAACTTAGATATGCCTGGAGAGATACTCCTCTAAGGAATTAAAAATAAACTGGCTTTAAAATGTAAATGAGTGACATCTAAAACTGCCGCAAAAATGTTAAGACTCAGACATTTAAAAGAAACAATATCACTTTTTTTTTTTTTTTTTTGAATTAACATATAATTTTATTCAAAAGTAATTTTCTTTTTTTTTTTTTTTTTTTTTTTTTTTAACATCTTTATTGGGGTATAATTGCTTTACAATGGTGTGTTAGTTTCTGATTTATAACAAAGTGAATCAGCTATACATATACATGTGCTCCCATGTGTCTTCCCTCCTGCATCTCCCTCCCTCCCACTCTCCCCCTCCCACCCCTCCAGGCTGTCCCAAAGCCCCGAGCTAATATCCCTGTGCCTTGCGGCTGCTTCCCCCCAGCTATCCACCCCACCACGTTTGTTAGTGTGTATATGTCCATGACTCTCTCTCGCCCTGTCAAAACTCACCCTTCCCCCTCCCCATATCCCCAAGTCCGCTCTCCAGTAGGTCTGCGCCTCCATTCCTGTCTTATCCCTAGGTTCTTCATGACATTTTTTCCCCTCAAATTCCATATATATGTGTTAGCATACGGTATCTGTCTTTGTCTTTCTGACTTACTTCACTCTGTATGACAGACTCTAGGTCTATCCATCTCATTACAAATATCTCAATTTCATTTCTTTTTAAGGCTGAGTAATATTCCATTGTGTATATGTGCCACATCTTCTTTATCCATTCGTCCGATGATGGGCGCTTAGGTTCTTTCCATCTCCGGGCTATTGTAAATAGAGCTGCAATGAACATTTTGGTACATGACTCCTTTTGAATTTTGGTTTTCTCAGGGTATATGCCCAGTAGTGGGATTGCTGGGTCATATGGTAATTCTATTTGTAGTTTTTTAAGGAACCTCCATACTGTTCTCCATAGTGGCTGAACCAATTCACATTCCCACCAGCAGTGCAAGAGTGTCCCCTTTTCTCCACACCCTCTCCAGCATTTATTGTTTCTAGATTTTTTGATGATGGCCATTCTGACTGGTGTGAGATGATATCTCATTGTAGTTTTGATTTGCATTTCTCTAATGATTAATGAGGTTGAGCATTCTTTCATGTGTTTGTTGGCATTCTGTATATCTTCTTTGGAGAAATGTCTGTTTAGGTCTTCTGCCCATTTTTGGATGGGGTTGTTTGTTTTTTTGTTATTGAGCTGCATGAGCTGCTTGTAAATTTTGGAGATTAATCCTTTGTCAGTTGCTTCATTTGCAAATGTTTTCTCCCATTCTGAGGGTTGTCTTTTGGTCTTGATTATGGTTTCCTTTGCTGTGCAAAAGCTTTGAAGTTTCATTAGGTCCCATTTGTTTATTTTTGTTTTTATTTCCATTACTCTAGGAGGTGGGTCAGAAAGGATCTTCCTGTGATTTATGTCATAGAGTGTTCTTCCTATGTTTTCCTCTAAGAGTTTGATAGTTTCTGGCCTTACATTTAGGTCTTTAATCCATTTTGAGCTTATTTTTGTGTATGGTGTTAGGGAGTGATCTAATCTCATACTTTTACATGTACCTGTCCAGTTTTCCCAGCACCATTTATTGAAGAGGCTGTCCTTTCTCCACTGTACATTCCTGCCTCCTTTATCAAAGATAAGGTGTCCATATGTGCATGGGTTTATCTCTGGGCTTTCTATCCTGTTCCACTGATCTATCTTTCTGTTTTTGTGCCAGTACCATACTGTCTTGATTACTGTTGCTTTGTAGTATAGTCTGAAGTCAGGGAGCCTGATTCCTCCAGCTCCTTTTTTCGTTCTCAAAATTGCTTTGGCTATTCGGGGTCTTTTGTGTTTCCATACAAATTGCGAAATTTTTTGTTCTAGTTCTGTGAAAAATGCCAGTGGTAGTTTAATAGGGATTGCATTGAATCTGTAGATTGCTTTGGGTAGTAGAGTCATTTTCACAATGTTGATTCTTCCCATCCAAGAACATGGTATATCTCTCCATCTATTTGTATCATCTTTAATTTCTTTCATCAGTGTCTTATAATTTTCTGCATACAGGTCTTTCGTATCCTTAGGTAGGTTTATTCCTAGATATTTTATTCGTTTTGTTGCAATGGTAAATGGGAGTGTTTTCTTGATTTCACTTTCAGATTTTTCATCATTAGTATATAGGAATGCCAGAGATTTCTGTGCATTGATTTTGTATCCTGCTACTTTACCAAATTCATTGATTAGCTCTAGTAGTTTTCTGGTAGCATCTTTAGGATTCTCTATGTATAGTATCATGTCATCTGCAAACAGTGACAGCTTTACTTCTTCTTTTCCGATGTGGATTCCTTTTATTTCCTTTTCTTCTCTGATTGCTGTGGCTAAAACTTCCAAAACTATGTTGAATAAGAGTGGTGAGAGTGGGCAACCTTGTCTTGTTCCTGATCTTAGTGGAAATGCTTTCAGTTTTTCACCATTGAGGATGATGTTTGCTGTGGGCTTGTCATATATGGCCTTTATTATGTTGAGGAAAGTTCCCTCTATGCCCACTTTCTGGAGGGTTTTTATCATAAATGGGTGTTGAATTTTGTCAAAAGCTTTCTCTGCATCTATTGAGATGATCATATGGTTTTTCTCCTTCAATTTGTTAATATGGTTTATCACATTGATAGATTTGCGTATATTGAAGAATCCTTGCATTCCTGGAATAAACCCCACTTGATCATGGTGTATGATCCTTTTAATGTGCTGTTGGATTCTGTTTGCTAGTATTTTGTTGAGGATTTTTGCATCTATGTTCATCAGTGATATTGGCCTGTAGTTTTCTTTCTTTGTGACATCCTTGTCTGGTTTTGGTATCAAGGTGATGGTGGCTTCGTAGAAGGAATTTGGGAGTGTTCCTCCCTCTGCTATATTTTGGAAGAGTTCGAGAAGGATAGGTGTTAGCTCTTCTCTAAACGTTTGATAGAATTCACCTGTGAAGCCATCTGGTCCTGGGCTTTTGTTTGTTGGAAGATTTTTAATCACACTTTCAATTTCAGTGCTTGTGATTGGTCTGTTCATATTTTCTATTTCTTCCTGATTCAGTCTTGGCAGGTTGTGCATTTCTAAGAATTTGTCCATTTCTTCCAGATTGTCCATTTTATTGGCATAGAGTTGCTTGTAGTAATCTCTCATGATTTTTTTTATTTCTGCAGTGTCAGTTGTTATTTCTCCTTTCTCATTTCTAATTCTATTGATTTGAGTCTTCTCCCTTTTTTTCTTGATGAGTCTAGCTAGTGGTTTATCTATTTTGTTTATCTTCTCAAAGAACCAGCTTTTAGTTTTATTGATCTTTGCTATCGTTTCCTTCATTTCTTTTTCATTTATTTCTGATCTGATTTTTATGATTTCTTTCCTTCTGCTAGCTTTGGGGCTTTTTTGTTCTTCTTTCTCTAATTGCTTGAGGTGCAAGGTTAGGTTGTTTATTCGAGATGTTTCCTGCTTCTTAAGGTGGGCTTGTATTGCTATAAACTTCCCCCTTAGAACTGCTTTTGCTGCATCCCATAGGTTTTGGGTCGTTGTGTCTCCATTGTCATTTGTTTCTAGGTATTTTTTTATTTCCTCTTTAATTTCTTCAGTGATCACTTCATTATTAAGTAGTGTTTGTTTAGCCTCCATGTGCTTGTATATTTTACAGATCTTTTCCTGTAATTGATATCTAGTCTCATGGCGTTGTGGTCAGAAAAGATACTTGATACAATTTCAATTTTCTTAAATTTACCAAGGCTTGATTTGTGACCCAAGATATGATCTATCCTGGAGAATGTTCCATGAGCACTTGAGAAAAATGTGTAATCTGTTGTTTTTGGATGGAGTGTCCTATAAATATCAATTAAGTCCATCTTGTTTAATGTATCATTTAAAGCTTGTGTTTCCTTATTTATTTTCATTTTGGATGATCTGTCCATGGGTGAAAGTGGGGTGTTAAAGTCCCCTACTATGAATGTGTTACTGTCTATTTCCCCTTTTATGGCTGTTAGTATTTGCCTTACGTATTGAGGTGCTCCTATGTTGGGTGCATAAATATTTAAAATTGTTATATCTTCTTCTTGGATCGATCCCTTGATCATTATGTAGTGTCCTTCTTTATCCCTTTTAATAGTCCTTATTTTAAAGTCTATTTTGTCTGATATGAGAATTGCTACTCCAGCTTTCTTTTGGTTTCCATTTGCATGGAATATCTTTTTCCATCCCCTTACTTTCAGTCTGTATGTGTCTCTAGGTCTGAGGTGGGTCTCTTGTAGACAGCATATATAAGGGTCTTGTTTTTGTATCCATTCAGCCAATCTGTGTCTTTTGGTGGGAGCATTTAGTCCATTTACATTTAAGGTAATTATCGATATGTATGTTCCTATTCCCATTTTCTATATTGTTTTGGGTTCGTTATTATAGGTCGTTTCCTTCTTTTGCATTTCTTATCTAGAGGAGTTCCTTTAGCATTTGTTGTAAAGCTGGTTTGGTGGTGCTGAACTCTCTCAGCTTTTGCTTGTCTGTAAAGGTTTTAATTTCTCCATCAAATCTGAATGAGATCCTTGCTGGGTAGAGTAGTCTTGGTTGCAGGTTTTTCTCCTTCATCACTTTCAGTATGTCCTGCCACTCCCTTCTGGCTTGTAGGGTTTCTGCTGAGAGATCAGCTGTTAACCTTATGGGGATTCCCTTGTGTGTTATTTGTTGTTTTTCCCTTGCTGCTTTTAATATGCTTTCTTTGTATTTAATTTTTGATAGTTTGATTAATATGTGTCTTGGCGTATTTCTCCTTGTATTTATCCTGTATGGGACTCTCTGTGCTTCCTGGACTTGATTAACTATTTCCTTTCCCATATTAGGGAAGTTTTCAACTATAATCTCTTCAAATATTTTCTCAGTCCCTTTCTTTTTTTCTTCTTCTTCTGGAACCCCTATAATTCGAATGTTGGTGCGTTTAATGTTGTCCCAGAGCTCTCTGAGACTGTCCTCAGTTCTTTTCATTCTTTTTTCTTTATTCTGCTCTGCAGTAGTTATTTCCACTACTTTATCTTCCAGGTCACTTATCCGTTCTTCTGCCTCAGTTATTCTGCTATTGATCCTATCTAGAGTACTTTTAATTTCATTTATTGCGTTGTTCATCGTTGCTTGTTTCATCTTTATGTCTTCTAGGTCCTTGTTAACTGTTTCTTGCATTTTGTCTATTCTACTTCCAAGATTTCGGATCATCCTTACTATCATTATTCTGAATTCTTTTTCAGGTAGATTGCCTATTTCCTCTTCATTTGTTAGGTCTGGTGGGTTTTTATCTTGCTCCTTCATCTGCTGTGTGTTTTTCTGTCTTCTCATTTTGCTTATCTTACTGTGTTTGGGGTCTCCTTTTTGCAGGCTGCACGCTCGTAGTTCCCGTTGTTTTTGATGTCTGTCTCCAGTGGCTAAGGTTGTTTCAGCGGGTTGTGTAGGCTTCCTGGTGGAGGGGACTAGTGCCTGTGTTGTGCTGGATGAGGCTCGGTCTTGTCTCTCTAGTGGGCAGATTCACGTCTGGTGGTGTGTTTTGGGGTGTCTGTGGCCTTGTTATGATTTTAGGCAGCCTCTCTGCTAATGGGTGGGGTTGTGTTCCTGTTTTGCTAGTTGTTTGGCATAGGTTGTCCAGCACTGTGGCTTGCTGGTCGTTGAGTGAAGCTGGGTGCTGGTGTTAAGATGGAGGTCTCTGGGAGATGTCCACCGTTTAATATTATGTGGAGCTGGGAGGTCTCTTGTTGATCAGTTTCCTGAAGTTGGCTCTCCTACCTCAGAGGCAGAGCCCTGCCTCCTGGGCTGGAGCACCAAGAGCCTTTCATCCACACGGCTCAGAATAAAAGGGAGGAAAAGTAGAGAGAATTATTAGAAGTATGAGGAAAGAAAGAAGGAAAGGAGGAAAGGAAGGAAGGAAGAAAGAAGCAAAGAAGGAAAGAAAGGAGGGAGGGAGGGAGGGAGGAAGGAAGGAAGGAAGGAGGGAAAGAAGGGGAAAATGTAGAGAGAATTATTAGAAGTTTGAGGAAAGAAAGAGGGAAAGGAGGAAAGGAAGGAAGGAAGAAAGAAGCAAAGAAGGAAAGAAAGGAGGGAGGGAGGGAGGGAGGAAGGAAGGAAAGAAGGAGGGAAAGAAGGAGAAAATGTAGAGAGAATTAGTAGAAGTTTGAGGAAAGAGAGAAGGAAAGGAGGAAAGGAAGGAAGGAAGAAAGAAGCAAAGAAGGAAAGAAAGGAGGGAGGGAGGGAGGAAGGAAGGAAGGTAGGAGGGAAAGAAGGAGAAAATGTAGAGAGAATTAGTAGAAGTTTGAGGAAAGAAAGAAGGAAAGGAGGAAAGGAGGAAAGGAAGGAAGGAAGAAAGAAGCAAAGAAGGAAAGAAAGGAGGGAGGGAGGGAGGGAGGAAGGGAGGAAGGAAGGAAGGAAAGAAGGAAAAAAGACAGAAAGAAAGAAGATACAGTAAAAATAAAATAAAGTATAATATAGTTATTGTACTAAAAAATATTTAGAACAAAAAAAAAAAGAAAAAGAAAAAAAAAAAAAAAAAAAGAACAGATAGAACCCTAGGACAAATGCTGGAAACAAAGCTATACAGAGAAAATCTTACACAGAAGCATACACATACGTGTTCACAAAGAGAGGCAAAGTGGGAAAAATCATAAATCCTGCTCCCAGAGACCACCTCCTCAACCTGGGGTGATTCGCTGTCTAAAGGAGGGAAGGAAGGAAGGAAAGAAAGAAAGAACGAAGGTAAAGTACAATAAAGTTATTACAATTAAAATTAATTATTAAGAAAAAAAAATTTTTTTTTTTTTAAAAAAAAACCATGGACGGATAGAGCCCTAGGACAAATGTTGGAAGCAAAGCTATACAGAGAAAATCTTACACAGAAGCATACACATACACGTTCACAAAGAGAGGCAAAGGGGGAAAAATCCTAAATCCTGCTCCCAGAGACCACCTCCTCAACCTGGGGTGATTTGCTGTCTAAAGGAGGGAAGGAAGGAAGGAAAGAAAGAAAGAAAGAACGAAGGTAAAGTACAATAAAGTTATTGCAATTAAAATTAATTATTAAGAAAGAAAAAAAAAATTTTTTTTTTTTTTAAAAAAAACCATGGACGGATAGAGCCCTAGGACAAATGTTGGAAGCAAAGCTATACAGAGAAAATCTTACACAGAAGCATACACATACACGTTCACAAAGAGAGGCAAAGGGGGAAAAATCCTAAATCCTGCTCCCAGAGACCACCTCCTCAACCTGGGGTGATTTGCTGTCTAAAGGAGGGAAGGAAGGAAGGAAAGAAAGAAAGAAAGAACGAAGGTAAAGTACAATAAAGTTATTGCAATTAAAATTAATAAGAAAGAAAAAAAAATTTTTTTTTTTTTTAAAAAACCATGGAAGGATAGAGCCCTAGGACAACTATTGGGAGCAAAGCTATACAGAGAAAATCTTACACAGAAGCATACACCTACACGTTCACAAAGAGAGGCAAAGGGGGAAAAATCATAAATCCTGCTCCCAGAGACCACCTCCTCAATTTGGGGTGATTAGTTGTCTAAAGGAGGGAAGGAAGGAAGGAAAGAAAGAAAGAAAGAACGAAGGTAAAGTTCAATAAAGTTATTACAATTAAAATTAATTATTAAAAAAAAATTTTTTTTTTTTTTTTTAAAAAAAAAAAACCCATGGACGGATAGAGCCCTAGGACAAATGGTGGAAACAAGAGTATACAGACAAGATCTCACACAGAAGCATACATGCCCACATTCACAAAAAGAGGAAAAGGGAAAAAAATCACCGATTTCGCTCCTAAATTCCCCCTCTTCAATTTGGGCTCACTCCCTGTCTATTCAGGTATTCCACAATGCAGGGCACATCAAGTTGATTGTGGAGCTTCAATCCGCCGCCTCCGCGGCTGCCGGGAGAGACCTCCCCCTCTCCTCCCTGCTCTCACAGCTCACAGGAGCTCAGCTTTGTACCCGGCCCTGCCCCTGCGCGCTGATCGCTGGAGGGCGTCTGTTTTTTTTGCTCAGACAGGACGGGGTTAAAGGAGCCGCTGATTCGGGAGCTCCGGCTCACTCAGGCCGGGGGTTGGGGGATGGGGGAAGGCGGGGCACTGCGTGCGGGGCGGGCCTGCGGCGGCAGAGGCGGCGTGACGCTGCGGCAGAGGCCGGCGTGACGCTGCACCAGCCTGAGACCCGCCGTGCGGGAAGCTGTCCCCAGATCCCGGGAACCCGGCAGTGGCGGCCTGCACAGGCTCCGCGGAAGAGGGGCGCGGAGAGTGACCTGTGCTCGCACACAGCCCCCCTGGTGGCGGCAGCAGCAGCCCCAGCGTCTCCCGCCCGTCTCTGGGCTCCGCAGTTTCAGCCGCGGCTCGCGCCCGTCTCTGGGGCTCGCGCTTCCTGCCGCGGCTCGCGCCCGTCTCGGGGGCTCGCGCTTCCCGCCGCGGCTCGCGCCCGTCTCGGGGGCTCGCGCCCTCAGCCGAGGCTCGCGCCCGTCTCTGGGGTTTGCGGTTTTTAGCCGCGGCTCGCGCCCTTCTCTGGAGTTCCTTTAAGCAGCGCTCTTAAACCCCTCTCCTCGCGCGCCAGGAAACAAAGAGGGAAGAAAAAGTCTCTTGCCTCTTCGGCCGGTGCAGGCTTTTCCCCGAACTCCCTCCCGGCTAGTCATGGCGCACCAACCCCTCCAGGCTATGCTCAAGCCGCCAACCCCAGTCCTCTCCCCGCGCTCCGTCCAAAACCGAAACCCGAGCCTCAGCTCGCAGCCCCGCCCGCCCCGGCGGGTAAGCAGACAAGCCTCTCGGGTTGGTGAGTGCCGGTCGGCACCGATCGTCTGTGCAGGAATCCCCCCGCTTTGCCCTCCGCACCCGTCGCTGTGCTCCACTCCGCGGTCCCGAAGCTCCCCCCTCCGCCTCCCGCAGTCTCCGCCCGCGGAGGGGCTTCCTAGTGTGTGGAGACCTTTCCTTCTTCACAGCTCCCTCCCACTGGTGCAGGTGCCGTCCTTATTCTTTTGTCTCTGTTTTTTCTTTTTTCTTTTGCCCTACCCAGGTACGTGGGGAGTTTCTTGCCTTTTGGGAGCTCTGAGGTCTTCTGCCAGCCTTCAGTAGGTGTTCGGTAGGAGTTGTTCCACGTGTATATGTATTTCTGGTGTATCCGTGAGGAGGAAGGCGATCTCCACGTCTTACTCTTCCGCCATCTTCCCGCCCCTCCAATATCACTTTTTAATTTTAATATTATTTAAAATAATAGCCCAAAGAGAAATCTTACTTATTGTATAATTTCTGATATTCCATATCTTAAAAGTTGGAAGGTAAAAATAAGATAAACTACCTTGGAAAAATATGAAATAAAATATCCCTTCCATCTTTTGCCAGCCTTCCTCTTCTTTGTTCTATAATCAGAAAGGAAAGTGCAACCAATTTGATTCCAAAAACTCTGTACAAACTAGTAAAGTCTGTTGAGCTGGAATAAATGGAGACTCAGAAGGAGTCCATTCAAAGTGCAGCAATAAGCGAACAACAGAAACACATTCAGGATGATGCATAATTACTGTCAAATCATGTTGGATGACTTTTGTCTTGGCAAGAGTGAGGAGTACACAACGCAAATGCCAGTCACTGCAACTAGTTCCTAATTGTTGGTAAATCAAAAATTTGATTGATTTGAAGGGATTCCTTCACTGGACCTTGGTATCTTGTCATTGAAGACAGAGTTTGGGGGTTAGGGAAGGAAAATAGGTGGGGGAGGGAGAAGGAGTAACATCTATATGAAAAACAGAGTTAGAAACTTTACAAATTTTATTTCACATAACTCTCACCACAGACCCGTTAGGGAGTTATGATTTCCCCATTTATCATTGAGAAAACCAAAGCCATCTGGGCAAGATCAAGTAGCCAGGATATAAATTCAATACTGTTAGACTGCATATTCTATATTCTTTCCATAATAGAGAATACTTCTAATATGCAAGTTGCCAGGCTAAGTACTAAGCAGACATGAGGTCCATATCTTTACATTGTGAGGAAACTGAGACTAGGGAGGGTAACTAAATGTTTCTATGACCACAAACCTGGATAGTTGAAAAATGTCTCTCTGGTGTGCAGTCCTGTGTTAGGTACAGGATTTTTTTTCAACAGCCCCTGTACATTTATTTCAATGCGATAGGCAAAGACTAAAGAGAAATAGCCTGTCCTCACCGGAAAGATTGACTTGGCTTCTGATCTTGTATCATGATTGATATGCTAACTTAGTATACATGTTTTATTTCTTTCATCTAAAAATGGAATCCTTGAGGAATTAGATTATATGGCATGGGTTTGTGGAAAAACTAAAGCAACCAAAAACAACAAAACGAAACATCAAAAAAACTCAGTATTCCTACTAAGTAAACTGGTCTTTTTTTCTGCTACACCTTGGTACCACAGCAGTATTTCTTACTTTACCTTCTATTTCCCTTTTCCTTTTGGGGGAGAAACGTACACTGTCATCATTATACATTTTAGAAGTCTTGAGAAATAGATTATTTGACATCATTTGAGATTACTCTCCTTATTCTAACAACATACTTATTAGAAATGGGAGATGTAAGATTTAAATTTTATGTTATTTCCAAAATAAGTATTTTTCTTCCAGTAGTAATAATGCAGAATCATACAAGTTTAAGATGGCACAATTAGTTGGGGCACCTTAGTAATAAAACCAAAAATGTATGTGTTACAAGAATAAACAGTTGTTACCTTGGCTAAAGTGTCAGAGAGACATTTTACCTTGCCCTGTATGTTTTAATAGCATGGTGTGGCAAGGAAACCAGAAGTCCCTCCAGATCAAAAAAGCTAATATTCTGAGTAATTAAAAAGGTAATAAAAATGTGTCCCTGAACTGGCATGGAATTCAGAATTAAAGAAAAGATGAAACTAGACATTTTATTAGTTAGCTAGTGCCAAAATGATTTTACCACTGAAAGTGTCTGCCAGATCTTGAGTCAAAGAATGTACACCCTGAATTTAGGATTTGTAAATAAGAGACAAAATCTTTAGATGCAACCAATGTGAAGAATTTCATAGAAAATTCACAGTCTCCAGCTGTAATGTAAAGGGTGATAAATAAAATAAATCCGACTGGGAAGAGGCTTTCCTATTCGAAGTTGGCACTAGAGGAGGAGGAGAAGTTGTGTATTTTCACTGAGAGTTCATAACCATGGGCACGCCATGCCTTTGCAATAAAATTCAAGCTTCTCCTATTTTCAAGAAACTCCAAAAAGGATATTTTTATTTAAAGCAATGCCAAGATGGTACAGCCCACTGGCAGAATCCAACATACATTTCTCTGAAAAAATTCATTTTTAATAATGTTTCTCTACTTTCTTATATTTGTGGAGTAATCAAATATTTGTTTTAGACTGTATCTTTTATATTAACTAATTAGTTAACTTTCTCTATTATTTCAATTAATACCCAGGGCTATGCCTTATGATAGCCACTAGCTACACAGGTCTGATTAAAATTTAATTTGTCAAAATAAAAAAAAATTAAAAATTGGCACACAGGCCACATTTTAAGTGCTTACTGAGGCCAGCCACAGCATTGAATAGTGCAAATACATACCATCAGCATCATCACAGAACATTATTTTGTGGAGTACCACTCTAGAGATTCAGACATGTATCATTGTCATATTACAAATTATTGCTCTTTGCATTCCTCTGGTCATGACAGAGAATTAGATATATTTAACTCCAATATGTTTTCTGTATTTTGCATCATTTTTTTCATGCTTTTTAAAATTCTGCATATACTTTAACTGCATAAGTCAACACTAGTACTATTTTGTATAGTGAATATTCATATCTACTCTTTCTCAAACTCTTCTTTCCTTCCTCTATTTCTCTGGTTATATCTGGGATCATTTTCTTTCTGCCTTTGATTTTCTTTGAGGATATGTTGATGAGTAGTCTGTTTCTGTTTGTCATCATTATTGAATAGCTGTTAGCTGGGCATGTAAAATAAACTTTACAAGGTAAACACTAAACAAAGAAAGCTGGAAGGAATGCATTAATATAAGAAAAAAAAACAGAGATTAAAGCAATTATTAGTGAAGACAATACATAACCTAGGACCTACTATTCTATTCCTAAGTATATAAAACATTTCTTATAAGCATTCATAGCAGTACAAATATGTAAAAAGTACTAATGTTCATCTGTTAGATAATGGAGTAAAAGCTCTGAGGTTTATTTATATAATGGAATAAGTACTTCACCGTTTTGAAAATAGATCAGCTATAGCTAACACATCGAGTTGTATGCATTAAAGCATATTTAAATATAATTATGAAGAAAAGAAAAATGCAGAATACACATAGTGTCATTCAATTTATATAAATTTTATAACAGGCAGATATAATATATATATATATTAGAAGGTGATATAATCAGGTCAGGAGAGTGAGCTGTTCTAGAAGAACTATTCAAAATACTGGGAAAATCTTATTTTATTATTTGAGTGGCATTTCTATTCTGTTGTCCATTTTATTGCTAATCTGATTTTCTGTATACATGATGTTTTAGTATATTCATTTTAAGATGTGTTTCCTGATTAAAATATACAAATATATCAATTCATATGTTTTCTGCCTTTTCCTTAAAGGGCAAGTAAGAATCTTATCTTTCCATCTAAGTAGATAACTCTGAAGGTTTCTCTGAAGAGTGCATCAGTACAGTGTTTTCTGGTTTGGATCATTCCCCCTTATAGCATTTGCTTCTCAACAGGAGCTGAGAGTGGGGTCCTGTACAGTAATTGTGTCCAGTAAATGCTGCTTGGGAAATTACATCAATAGTTCTGACTTCATTAAAGTCAAACCTGAGGATGGAAATTGTCTCCAGGGTTTGAGGCTTCAATAGGTGTGTCCTGTGTTTTTCTTATTACATACTTTTTAAAGTTTTTAATTGATAACTAATAATTATTTCCTTTTCAAATTTCTACAAAATTTTATTTAACCTCATATAAGGACATACACTGGAAACTTTTATAACCTTTCTTTTGGAAAAAATAATCTCTCCAAATATTGCTTCAACATCTTCAGTCTCTGCATATGATTGTCTTACCGTATTGTGTACACTTTTGTATGGTTTCATTCAAAATTAGAGTAACAGCTCATGGGACAAAAAAATTACTTGAATTTAGAATTATACTAATTAGCAGTAAAAAAAATCAAGATTCAAAAGACCATTTTTATATGATAGACAACATTTTCTGACTAGAATTTAAGCTTGAGATCCAGAACCTTGTCTGTCTTATTCATTGTCACTTTCATGGCATATACAAGCCATTTGTAGGTGATATCTAAATCCATATTGATATCTCTATATAGGTATATAGCTTATCTATTATTAATGACATTTTTATAATACATTCAACCAGTTTAAAATCCAAACAATAGACAAAGAAACACATAGAAAAGTCTTATTCTATCTCTGTTTTTATCCATCCCCAGTAATTCTTTTTTATTTTCTTCCATTTTACATTGATAATATCTCCTAGAAATATGTTTATATCCATGGAAGGATCATCCCAATCCCATTGTATGCCATTGTGTGGGTATACCCATTTATTTAACCTAGGCACGTGTGTTTGTTTTCAGCCTTTCTGATTTTAACCACTTCTCCAATGAGCAGCATTATGCACACAATATTTTGTATGTATGCAAGAAGACCAATAGGATAGAGCCCCAGAAATGAAATTGTTGGATCAAAAGTAAATTTGTTTGTAATCTTAACAGATATTAGATTGCCCTCCCTAGGAGCGACTACATTTTTGCACTCCCAGGAGCAATGTAGAAGAGGGCCTATTTTCCGATAGCCTCTGTAGCAGAAGCAGGCAGTGAAGTTTAGATTTTGGCTCCTCTGAGCTTATAAAGTGTTATCTCAAAGCACTTTAAATTTGTATGCCTCTTATGAATGATACTAAATGTTTTGTTTATTTGTAATAATTATACTTCTTACATTTAAGAATGTTTGTATTTTTTGTTATAGTGGACACCTTTATCCAAAACTTCTGTGTAATATACTCCATCTTCATTTTTAGACAAATTCTAATGGCTCTCTGACATGGGCAGGAAGGAACACAACAAATAAGTTTGTGTCCTCTTTTCCTAAATTTAGTTAATAGGATTAACTTTCTTAATATTTACAATTTGACATAAACATGGTTAAATATCTTTTGACATGTCTGCTACTGTAATTATCTCTTAGTCTTTGCACCTTTTGTTCTTTCTTCTGAAATGTCTTTTCTCTAACTTGTCGAAATGAAACTCCCTGGGGAGGAAATTACACCCATATATTATAACAGACTTTGGTTGTATGAATCTTTCAGAACTTATTTCAGTGTATTGTTATTTGAATTTTTGAACCTGGATGTGGGTATGTGGGTAGGTGTAGTTGAATGATGGTAAAAGGGTTGAACTGCTCCTATTCATTGCTCACAGTATTATTGTTCAAAGGGTAGAATTTGCATCTGTACATTTGGGAAATGATATGTACTCTTTCTGCATCATGGCACCAATGGTAGAGTAACACGAGAAAATAAATACATAATCACATCAAAGGTAAGGATAATGCTAACATAATAGAGCATTTTGATCATGCAGAGCAGGGAGCTAATATGCAGATTGGTATCAAACATATTTTATAACAGTTTAAAAAATTAGCTATATTAGCTCTAACTGCACAGTGCTTAGGGACAGAATTCTGTTCTAGGCATTTATGACATATTCTATCAGGTCTAAGCCTGACAGGAAAGATCATTTTCAATGCATATTTAATGTGAGTCAAATCTTCTCGGCCAAAAGAGCATTTTTATGAAGCCTAATAATACTTTCTTTGGTGAACAGACTTTTTATCTACAGCAGGTGTCATAAACCTGAAAGTTTCTTCACATTAGGAAGAGGCCAATGCATCAGAAAATAGAATCAATCCTAGGGAACATCAAATATTAGCTTTATGAAAAAAATAATACCATTGGAAGAAATTAAGCTATATTAGTTCCAAGGTAGAGCTAAATTCCACTGAACTTTATTATTAATTATAAAGGCCAAATCCATTATTGGGTAATACAAATATCATTAAAACTATATAACAGAAACTCATTACTTCTGCTTTTAAATACACCTGTGCTAATATCGCCTTTTCACCAAGCTTTTCATTTTTCTTCCCCAAATCCAATACATTAAAAGATTTTTCTTTCACATTTTAGAGTGACTCAAATCCATAACTTTTTATCATAATGAATACTCTAATTCTGAGTAAATTTAATTTTGAATAAACTAAGACTGTTGGTCTTCTAATTCAAACACGGGGCACACATTCAACCCTATCTCCAGCCATCCTCCACTTCCAGAGCATAGTTCTTTTATTGGCAGGCAGACTCTCAACCACTGCACCACCAGGGAAACCCCAGAGCATAGTTCTTAAAACAGGTATCACTTCAGTTATCACTGTCTTAAAGAGATCAGAGAAATTCTACCTGCTCAACCTGAATTCAGGCTCTATCAGCACAGTTCCCATAGAGGGTGTTTATCCTGTATTTCATCCTATTTCTCCTATAAATTTGAGAAATATGCTGAGATAGTTTTACAAGTAGTTAAAACTCAAAGCAGAAAGATTTTTAGCTAAAAGCGTAGTTGTGGGCTGAAATATAATGCCAGATTGTCACATTAGATGTTGCAACTTAGTTTAAATTAACCATAGCATTGTGAATTAGATCCCAAGATTAGTTGATATGCAAAAGCATTTCCTCCATCTTCATTTTAATCAAAATAGTAAAACAAAACATATTTTCAGGTGGTGTACAGTAGAAGACCTCTCATTCTACTTTATCTGGACTAATAACTAGTTAGTCAAATAGTAACTAAATAAAAGAATCATAAAAATTAATACGTATATACCTTACATATTTTTACTTGAAACATATTAAAATGGAATGAAATCAGTCTTAACTGAAAAAAAATAGACATGAATGTCTTAAACACTTTAACTTAAAACATATCATAACGTACAGAATCTCTCTTAACTGATCTCATAATTTACTCACCAATGTTCTAAGTCCTTTTTCTAAAACATGATAGTACATTCATCATGGCTAAGTAAGATACTGTTGAATATGCCCATGTTTCTACCAGACAAGTTAAATATTTAATGAGTCATTTGTGTTTATTTTCATATCTGTTTTTGAGCACTTGACTTTTATATTGTAATTAGGTAATAAGACTAACTCAGGGCTGCCATGTAGTAAGACTCCAGAGAGATAATCACATTGTGTTGAAGTTCTGAATACTGGTAAAATATGAGAAAAGCAGAGATAATATACTTTGAAAATACCTGATAAAGTCAGGTAGCTTAAGAAATTTTGCCAAATTAAGGTTAGGTGAAAAAATTATAAAAGTTCAGAAACTATTTAGAAGGTAGTATTATCTTTCCACCTGAAAGAAACTGAAATGAAAGTTCTAGTCCATTATGAATGCAAGTTTTCTAATAGAATTAACTCCAAACTGGTAATGTGATACATGTAGTTTTACTATTTCTTCAAGAACAGATGGAAATGGAATTATTTTAGATTTAAAGGGGCGTTATTTCTCCAAGTGACTCTCAGAAGTTTCAAAAATTTATGTGTGAATGAGTGAGAGGGAGGGAGAGAGAGAGAGAGAGAGAGAGAAAATGTTGGAGTAATTGGAGCAAAATGGAAAACAATGTCTTCATGCCATGTGCTCTGCCTAGACATCTTATTCTCTTTGTCTTGCTAACTCCTATGCATTCTGCAGAACCAAGATTAAAAGTTAGCTTCCATTATTGGGACTAACCCCATGGTTTGAGGAAGATCTGTAAATTGATAATTTTTAAAATTACTGGTCTGTTATCTTTCTCTTTGCTAGATAGATAGTAAGCTCTATGAAAAGAGAGTTCATGGCTTTTAATTATTTCTCTATCCATAAAACCTAATGCACTGTCAGTGCATGATGAGTCCTTAACAAATTGGATTATATAAGTTAATGAAGATGGTCAATAGCTCTTTCTCATTCTTTGTAACATCTCAGGCTCAGGAATTTGATAGGCTATCCTATCAAAGGATAAAATGCCTTCCTCACCCTTCTGTATTCCTCCATCTTAACATATATAAACCTGTGTCTCTCCATTAAATATTCAAAAACTGTTATTAACAAAAGGTGAAACTGATGGCTGACCCATTTTTTTGGGTTACCCTATGAGCAAAGGTACATGGTTGAGATTGAGCATACCTTCTATGCGGGGCTAGATTGTTAGATGACACAGCTGGGTTTGAGTGTTTTGTTCACAGAGAATGAATATAGTGGAGCCAGGTCTTACTGATGAAGGAATGGAGATGATTGAGAAGAAGGAAAGACAGAAGGCAAGACATATTTTCCTGCTGTGGTACAAGACAGAAGTTGAAAATTGTTTGACCGTATAACTGATTAGTTTGGGCTGCTTAGTGATTTAAAAATAATTAGATTTGTTGTCAGCATTTTATAGTAAAGAAGGTTAACGTAAAAATCACATACTTTGTCTTTTCTTAAAAAAGCTAATCTAAAATATTGGATTTATGTTTGTGCTCAGTAACAATTAGTAAAGCTAAGGAGCTGCCTCTCATTTTTTAAAAGAATCTACTCTCCAGTTTGCCAGGTTCCCAGCCCTGCTGCTTTTACTCATTTTACCTGCCTGGCCCCTGTTGACATTTGAGTCTGTAAATCCCACTATAAAGGAATTTTAAAGAGCCATGAAAATAGGAATATTTTTTGAAGTTAAATTTAGGTTGATCAACTTAATATTTCACTGTTATAGATTTTGGAAATAGTCTACATTTTTTCATTTTATATATAATTACATTTTTTAAAAATGTATTTATTTATTTTTGGCTGTGCTGGGTCCTAGTTGCTGTGTGCGGGCCCACTCCAGCTGCAGCAAGCAGGGGGGCCACTCCTCGCCGTGGCACTCGGGCCTCTCGCTGCGGTGGCCTCTTCCACTGCTGCGCACAGGTTCTAGGTGTGCAGGCTTCAGTAGTTGTGATGCACAGCCTCAGTAGTTGTGGCATGCAGGCTCAGCAATCATGGCACACGGGCTTAGCCGCTCCGAGGCATGTGGATCCTCCCGGACCAGGGCCCGAACCCATGTTCCCCGCACTGGCAGGTGGACTCCCAACCACTGTGCCACCAGGGAAGCCCGATTTTACATATAATTACATTTTAAAGTAATCATCTGTGTTTACTGATCAGTGATACTTGTAATTAAAAACAGCTCCTTTCTTTCTTTCTCTCCTTCTTCCTCTTTTCCCTCCCTCCCTCCCTCCCTTCCTTCCTTCCTTCCTTCCTTCCTTCCTCTCTCTTCCTTCCTCCCTCTCTCTTTCTCTTTCTTTCTTTCTTTCTTTTTTTTCTTTCCTTTTCTTTCTTTCTTTCTTTCTTTCCTTCCTTCCTTCCTCCTTTCCTTCTTTCTTTCTTTTCTTTTCCCTTTCTTCCTTCCTTCCTGCAGGCTTTACATCTGTCTTCAGTTGAAACCTATATAAATATATACATTTAATCCTGATAAAGTATTCTGGGATTTAGAATGTTCACATTTATTCACCTTGCTAAGAATGAACTATTGATTATAGAATATTACTACAGTTCATTTTGTTTTGATTGGGGACTCAGGGAAATTTTATATCACCTTGAGAAAAGATGTAATTAAAATTTGGTTGCTGACTGCATTATTAAATAAATTATTGTCTCTTTGGGAAGCACAGTTCTGGAACTATATCAGAAACAGATATCTATAGGGAAATAGAAATTTGAACATTTTAATAATCTTTGGTCTTAATTTAAGTTAATTAATAATTCCTTATATTTTAATTGACATTCATATCTTTCAGAGTGTTTTCAGGTTTATGATAACATTTGATCCTTTCAACACCTTGGGTGTGTTATGAAAAACTTATTGTTATTATCAATTCCCAGGCAGAGAAAGAAGCCCAGCAAAGTTAAACAGTATGTCTCAGGATGCAAGATAATATATTTGTGGAGCCAAGAATAGAATCCAGTTATGTCTAATACCCTTTCAACCAAAATGGATCGTCTTTTCCATTTATATGGAGTCAAGCTTGAAAATGTCCAGTAAGAATTACATATAAGCCACATCTCAAAACGTTATAAATTTAATAAAACAGGGTACTTGAGAATTAAGAAAACACTAGTAGGAGAAAAACAGATGTATCAGAATGTTTTGATTATCATAAGTGAATAATATATTTGGTTTTGATATTCATAACAACCAAGATAAAAAGAAGAAAAATATAGGTTATATAATTCTTACTTTCATTTAAAAGGAAGAATATAATATCACCCAGAGAGACTAATTTTTGCTGGAATATACTTTTGTTTATACAAAATATAAGCATTTCAACGTGTTTAAAATGCTATTAAAATGTTATTCTTTTTTTTAGCATCAAATGAAATTGTATGGCAGTTTCTAATAGCAATGTTAGCATTTATTGAATGTTTGCTATCTAGTTTTGTTCAGAGTACTTTACATGAACTAAATCACTTGCTCTTCATTACAATCTGTGATATAGGTACTATATTTTATGTTTTACAGAAGGAGAAACTAAAGTGCAAATGTTAAATAACTTTCCCAAGGTCACAGAAATAGTGTATTAGTTGTATATAATGCAGTATAACAAACAACTCAGATGTATGAGTGGTTTACATTCACAATGACTTCGTGCTCAGGACTGTGTAGGTTGGCTGCAGTTCATGTGAGTTTTGCTACACTAAACTTAGCCAGCTCTACTCCAAGCTTTGGATGTGGTTTAGATCTGCTCCACATGTTTCTCACTTGGGGACCCAGTCAAAAGGGACACTGGCTCGAGCAAGCATGCTGTTCTCTTGATGGAGGGCTGGTCCCCTTAGATTGATGGTACCAACCTGCCATACCTCTAAAAGCCTCAGCTTATAACTGGCATCTGCATTCCATGGGCAAACTAAGCCACCTGTCCAAGCTCAGTGTCAGAGGAGCAAGTGAGTATGTGCTCCTAAGGTAAGACTATGAAACACTTGGTGAGGAAAAAGTGAATTTTGAACAATATGGCAAAGCAAGGATACAAATCCAGGTAACCTGGTTTCAGAGCCAATACACTTTCCACTGCATTCTGTTGTTTTTCTGTTATATTCTACTAATGTTAATAGATTCATTTATTTTTAACTATCCCTAAATTTACAAATTAAACAATAAGTAATATTTTGTCTTTTACTTTTAATATATTGCTGAATTCTATGCTAATACTTTCATACTTCTATATTTATATTCATAAGAGAGATTGGCCTATGGTTCTGGTTTCTCTGTTTTTTTTAATTAGATTTTAGTATCGTGAGAGTCATGTTTGCTGTGTAGAATAAATTAGATGGCTCCACATCTTTTTATACTATTCTAGAAAAAAGAAAAATTATACGATTGCATGAGAGAGAAAATGTATGTGAAAATGTTATGTAAATTGGGCATGGCAATAATCATTAAAATAACATTTAATGTGTAAGCAGTTTAAGATTATGTTAGATATGGAATACACTCTCATCATTTCCTCCTTTCTAACTTAAATAATTCTTCTCTTTTAGTTATTTCCTTCTTCAATTAATTTATAACTTTATTCTTATAAATTACCTTTTATATTCTAATTCCTGATAAGTTCTCTTAAGGTATCTGTAATTATATTTTGCTTGTTTTCCTTTTCTGTCTATAAAATTGAACAGTTGAATGATTAAAAATTGAGCATCGTCATAGCCAACATATATACTTGCTTTCAACTTCATCAGTTTTGTATGATGACCAGTCTTCTCAAATATTAATACATAAACTACAGTTAGCCATAATAAGAATGTTTTCCTCAAGAGTCTTAGAAAAAGCCATTAAGGAAAAAAATATCAAATTCACCCAATATTTTCACTTTTTTAAAAAAGGCAGAATTGGTGTGCTGGAGCTGGGTTATACCAACTCTTGAGAGACTCTTCATACATCAGTTCCTAACACTATACCTAGTAACATTGTGTTGGTAGCTTGAAACTGGCCATGGTGGGAGTGTTTACATGATAAAAATTGCAAACACTGTAAGTTGATGGACCTCCTGGCCCTCTTTGAGCTATACTTCTCTGTGTCTGCATGCATATTTATGTATCTATGAGTTGTGTAGTATTTTCATACCTCCGTATGGTGTTACCAAATTAGATTATACAATCTCTTAAGGGAGTTCTATTCTGACTGGCTTAGAGATAAATAAATGTTTATACTAATTGAATATTACTAAAATTCCCCCAAATTCAGAGAATTAAATTTCTAATACTTTCAGTGTGAAAAATGTATTCCTTTAGAAACTTAACTCCAGTGTTTTAAGAATTCAGCTTCACATAATTTGGGGAACTCTTTGGCAAACAAGACTTTTTAAATATTGTTGGTATAATATAAACAGTTGTCTTCTGACTTATCACCGTCCATAAAAAATAAACATACATTTTATTCCACTTAGATATGTTATTTCTAAACTTATGTAGCTTTACTCCTTGAATAAGCTAGATTTGAAAAATGTAAATTTATGCTTAACCAAATTAAAGCATTCTGCAAATTTCTTTCAACCATCGTATTTTTTAGTATGTCAGCTTGAAGATAGTTTCCAAGATCTTTGGGTAATTTAGAATCTCAAACTTAAGCTAATTTAAGTAAATTAATGAGTATTCATTAGCTATCTAGATGATTTGTAAGTAAGAGAAAATACTGAAATATTAAATACCAAGCATAACTTTAAATTTGTATACTTTTGCCTCTTATTTTTAAATCTTACAGAGAGAGACTTTATATACATCTGGGTCTATTAATGAATGTGCTCATTTTTGCCACCTTGAGAAGTTTCACTATAAAAGATGTATATGGCTGTAAAAAGTTCTGAGATGCATATCCATAAGCTATGCTGGTCTGCTACAAAATGCTGGTGTATGACAAACAGTTCACAGTCATGCAACTTTTAGTTTTCTCTATGAAGTAAAAGTTACTGTGGTTAAAATTTATAATCAATACATGAGTGTCACTTCAAAAGGAAACAACAATAGGGTAATTGGGAGAAATCCCTGGAGGGAATCACTGACTCTCTTTTTATGTGCCCTTTAAGAGCCATTATACCATTATGAAAATTACGTTACCAAACTAAAGTTGGGTCTGTTTGCCCACACTCAGTAAAGCCAGTCTACTGACATCAGGTTGTGGTGAAGGAAAGTTCAGTGTTTATTGCAGAGCACCAAGCAAGGAGTCCAGGACAGCTAGTGTTTAAAAGAACCAAACTCCTCGAAGGTTTTCAGAGAAAGGTTTTTAAAGACAGGGTGAAGGAGGTGGGTTGTGGAGTATGTGGTCAGCTCATGGATATTCTCCTGATTGGTTGGTCATGAGGCAGTTGGGAGTCAACAACATCAACCTTCTGGTTCCAACAGATCTGGGGTCTAGGTGCTTATGGGAAGCATACAATTAACTTCCTACCTGGTGGGGATTTCAGTATCTGCAAAACAGCTCAAAGAACATGGCTCAGAATATTATCTATAGTCCTTGAGGAGGAACTAAATGTTCTTGACTGTGTTTAATGGCTAAACTATTATTATTTTGTCTTGCTTGACAGTTTTCCTTTCTTCTGCATTTTCTCACTTTTCTGATTAAATTTATTGTTTGACTAAAGTTTTTCTACAGACGAAAGGCAAGGCAGAGGACATGGGGCAGGGAGTCCTGTTCTGGGAAGGCCCCATAGGGTCCTGCCCAGTTACAATTAGATGATTAGAAAATGTGGTTTAAACCTCCTTACCTGTTTGGTTGAGCCTTTGACTCTGCCAAAGGATGGTGATACTTGTCTTCACATTAATGAATTGAACCTGACTCAGGAATGCAGCTTTTATCATACTTTATTAATAAACGAATAAAAACAAATACTTTACTCAGATCAAATCAAATTACTCTGTTAGAATAGTACTCTGGGGCAATATTTCTGACAGAAGAAACAGGATCCACTTTCTGGATGTCCAAATCCAAGGTTTTTTGGACAAGTAAGAGTATCTCACAAGAGTATGACCTTCTGAGGGTAGTTTTCATACCGTTTAGGATTAATTTTATTATTAATATTCAGTTGTCCTAAATTACAGCAGTTTGAATGTAAAGCTTATCTCTAAAATTTCATTATTGTAATTGGATACTGCTTTTTCAGGAGTGAAATTGGGCTAGCTGGCCCAAGGTGAAAACTAGTCAGGACAACATTTCTTGAATTTTATTAAGCAAACATTTGCTTGATAAAAAATAGAATTATTTCTTTATTTCTGTTTTGTATGACAAGTGTATATTAAATTTATGTTTTTAAATATGGCACAGAGAACATCTTCAACACACAGTAAAACCTTGAGAGGCAGCATTATATAGTTTTGAGGACCTTAGTCACAATAGACAGTGCTTAATCTGGTTTCTTTTCATTTTTATGATTTTTGAGAGTTTACCTGCTTATAGTTCAGCAGAGGTTAGAACATTTTTTTGGTATTTCTATATATGTTGTAAAACCTTAGCCCATTTACCCTTTAATGTAGATGTTTATAAAATCTTTCAAGCAGAATTGAAGTACCTATAACATCAACTTCCTTTTTTCTATATAGGAACAGGGGTAATTCAAGGGAAGGCAGTTTTGTTGTAACACACAACTGAGGGCTTGAAATTTAATATCCATTTGTAAATTGAAACTGAGAACTTAAGGATATTTTTTTATCAAGCATCTTTGTAAATCCTGTACAACCAGACAAGTTATAAGCGTTTTGCACACTGAGCAACTTGAAGCTTTATAGGAATGTGTAGACTCTGTTCTCCAGCACCTGCCACCCCATCTTCACCATTGTAGGGTCTTTCTCATTCTCTCTCTCTGCCACACACTCACATCCACACACTTGTAAATTTCTTTTCTCTTTTTCTCTGTTTTCTTCCTTCTTTAACTTCTTTCTCTCTTTTTCAATAGTTTCTACTCAGGTTTTTATTGATATATTAAGATAAAATTTTCTTTTAGGAAAATAAAAGCTTTCAAAATATTATCATGATTGATGGAACAATGTGACATAAAAATTAACAAAGCAAAATAACTTATATTTACCAGTTACAGCTTCCAGATTTCTACCCTCATATGACCACCTGCACCAAAATCTATGTACTAAGGGCAGTACATTTGGGGCCTGTTTGTTCGTTAGCTTCTAGTGTAAGTTCAAGTCTTCCCAGTTCATTAAAACCGAAGGAAAATCTGCCCTTAACCATGGCCTGTAATTAGCCCATGAGGAGGAAAAGTCCTGTGTGTAACATGTCATTTCATTTAAATGGTTCAAAATTTTATTAGGGACCTCAGGTAGCAATAATCAGGCTATAGAAATCACACCAGTAATTTGAACAGGAAGACTTAGTGAAAGATGAATAATGTTAAACAGGAGGATTCTGTGGGGTGCAAAGTAGGAAGTGACAAAGCAGCTATTATTCCTACACTGAGGGAGAGTAAACAGGGAAGGAATTTAGGAAATTGAAAGAGAGCCAAGCTCCCCAACTGATAATCAGACCTGGGAAGATGAATGGCTACTGTAGAAGCATGTAACCTTCTGGTGGAAAAGAAACTCAGTAGAGGGCTCAGACTTGGATTAGATGTCAGAGGGCATGAGCTGCAGCTGGAATACAAGAGCAGCTAAATGCTTAGTGGTGGAATGAAAGGGCTGGAGCTGAAGTCTGAGGGTTGCCACTGTGGTCTCGGGAAACTTGAAGAAGGGACAAAGGGGACTGGCCACACACACACAGGGATACTCTGGATGCTGTGTCAAACAAACACACTGGAGGAAGGACGGGAAGTCCTTCTCTCTGTTCTGGCCTGGGTGCCCCTCTACACACATTCGTACCCATATGAGCACATTTGTACCATCAGACAACTGTCAAACAACTGTATGTGGCCACCTAAGAGGAACTGTTCTTCATATCTGTGAAGTACTCACTCTCTCCCTCACATGCCCCAATGTCATTGTACCGGTTGTTAGTTACATTCGTGTCTATTCAAATTCATTCACATTTTCACTGGATATCCCATTACCTAAAGATTAAATTATAAAGTTAATATTAAACTACTTATATAACAAGAGAAAGAAGGAAAAACCTAGTTAATACATAAAAATGAATATATACACTAGGGAGCAAAATGAAAACACGTAAACCTACCACTGTCACTTTTTGTAATTTATTACAGTGTTATTGTGATGTTTATGACTTGCTTTTTCCACCACCCGCTTTCATATTTATTTTGCCATCAGTCAGAATCTCAGGTTGTTGTTCTTTTCTAGGTGGGGTAACCCACAATTTTTTCTTGAAAGTCTGAGGTCTTAATAGACCTGTCTTCCTGTCTTTTTTTTTGGTTGCTGTCATTTTCCATTAACCTTTATATTGAATATGGAAGTAAGAAGGAATGCTCCAGAAAAACATCTGAGTTCCAGATGTAGTGTGCCCTGCTCTCATTATACAGCAGCAAACCATCAACCCCTATGTAATCAGCATCTGTTATTCCAGCTTGGAGAGTACCACCCTTGAAAATGTTTGTTTCCTATCTAAATACCTTTGAATTCTGATATTTTAGAGTTCTTAGTTCCCATAGGGTTTATGTTTCTTATCAGAGTACAAACAATGGTTTCATTGAATTAGAAGGTGAGACCACTGCCTGGACCTTATGACTTCAGAATGTCACTGAAGCAACACAGAAAAAGGCGGTACTCTTTAGTTAGCAATGTTAGCAAAGGTAGAAATTGCTAATTTATAACTTCCATTTGATGCTTCATTAGGTAATGAATGTTTTAGAAAGTAGTTTTAACAACTCTCACTGTTAGCGATGTTCCATATCATCACTTATATCTATATATTCAAACATTCTTATTATAAATCTGTTATATTTATATAACACAATTTTTTATGTATACATAAATTATAATCTTGTATAAGACGTTTTCACTTTGGATTTCCGTGGCCATTAGCGAGGTTGCACATTGTTTTGTATATTTGTGATTCATTGTTGTTTCCATTTGTTTGAAATCACTATTCATTTCCTTTGTCCTTTAAAAAATCTTTCTTATTGATTTGTGGAAATTCTTTATATATTTTGACAGTTTATTCCTTATTGTTTATGTGCCACATATAATTCCATTGGAACTTGTCTTTGTGCTTTTGTTTATATGCCTTTTGCTAACTTTTTTTTAACATCTTTATTGGAGTATAATTGCTTTACAATGGGGTGTTAGTTTCTGCTGTATAACAAAGTGAATCAACTGTACATAAAGATACATCCCAATATCTCCTCCCTCTTGCGTCTTCCTCCCACCCTCCCTATCTCACCCCTCTAGGTGATCACAAAGCCCGGAGCTGATCTCCCTGTACTATGTGGCTGCTTCCAACTAGCTATCTGTTTTACATTTGGCAGTGTATATATGTCCATGCCACTCTGTTACCTCATCCCAGCTTCCCTTCCCCTTCCCCGTGTCCTCAAGTCCATTCTCTTTGTGTGCATCTTTATTCCTGTCCTGCCCCTAGGTTCTTCAGAACCATTTTTTTTTTGATTCCATATATATGTGTTAGCATACAGTATTTGCTTTTCTCTTTCTGACTTACTTCAATCTGTATGACAGATTCTAGGTCCATCCGCCTCACTACAGATAACTCAATTTCATTTCTTTTTATGGCTTAGTATTATTCCATTGTATATATGTATATACGTGCCACATCTTCTTTATCCATTCATCTGTCAGTGGACACTTAGGTTGCTTCCATGTCCTGGCTATTGTAAATAGAGCTGCAATGAACATTGTGGTGCATGACTCTTTTTTGAATTATGGTTTTCTCAGGGTATATGCCCAGTAGTGGGATTGCTGGATCATATGGTAGTTCTATTTTTAGTTTTTTAAGGAACCTCCATACCGTTCTCCATAGTGGCTGTATCAGTTTACATTCCCACCAACAGTGTAAGAGGGTTCCCTTTTCTCCACACCCTCTCCAGCATTTATTGTTTGTAGATTTTTTGATGATGGCCATTCTGACTGGTGTGAGGTGATACCTCATTGAAGTTTTGATTTGCATTTCTCTAATGATCAGTGATGTTGAGCATCCTTTCATGTGTTTGTTGGCAATCTGTATATCTTCTTTGGTGAAATGTCTACTTAGATCTTCTGCCCATTTTTGGATTGAGTTGTTTGTTTTTTTGATATTGAGCTGTATGAGCTGCCTGTATAATTTGGAAATTAATCCTTTGTCAGTTGCTTCATTTGCAGATATTTTCTCCCATTCTGAGGGTTGTCTTTTCATCTTGTTTATGGTTTCCTTTGCTGTGCAAAAGCTTTTAAGTTTCATGAGGTCCCATTTGTTTATTTTTGTTTTTATTTCCATTTCTCTGGGAGGTGGGTCAAAAAGGATCTTGCTGTGATTTATGTCAAAGAGTGTTCTGCCTATGTTTTCCTCTAAGAGTTTTATAGTGTCTGGCCTTACATTTAGGTCTTTAATCCATTTTGAGTTTATTTTTGTGTATGGTGTTAGGGAGTGTTCTAATTTCATTCTTTTACATGTAGCTGTCCAATTTTCCCAGCACCACTTATTGAAGAGGCTGTCTTTTCTCCATTGTATATTCTTGCCTCCTTTATCAAAGATAAGGTGACCATATGTGTGTGGGTTTATCTCTGGGCTTTCTTTCCTGTTCCATTGATGTATGTTTCTGTTTTTGTGCCAGTACCATACTGTCTTCATTACTGTAGCTTTGTAGTGTAGTCTGAAGTCCAGGAGCCTGATTCCTCCAGCTCCGTTTTTCTTTTCAAGATTGCTTTGGCTATTCGGGGTCTTTTGTGTTTCCATACAAATTGTGCAATTTTTTGTTCTAGTTCTGTGATAAATGCCATTGGTAGTTTGATAGGGATTGCATTGAATTTGTAGATTGCTTTGGGTAGTATAGTCATTTTCACAGTGTTGATTCTTCCAATCCAAGAACCTTTTGATGGTACTTAATTTCAATGTATTTGAATTGATCTGTTTTTCTCTTTATGGTTTATAGTTTTGTGTCTGGTTAAATAAATGTTTTCATACACCAAGTTTTAAAATGTTCTGTACATTGAAGTGCATATTAGTTTAATGATTTATACTAATGTTTTTCAAAGAGTCATCTTTTCAATAAAAATTTTTTCTACGTTATTTCCTAATTCTTTTATTTTTATTACTTCATTCAGTTTTTCACCCCTTTTTCTTATATTGTTTCTCAAGCTTTTTCTTTGAACTTTATGTTTATTTTTTTCTTTTACTGATGTAAGTATTTAGTGCCATGAATTTTCTTCTGAGCATTTCCACAGCTCTTGCCTAAAAATTATCTTGGGTTAGAATTCCCTTATCCATATATTCTAGGACTTCACAATTTCCTTTTATATTTTATCTTAGACCCAAACGTTATTAAATAAGAACTCTATCTATCTATCTATCTGTCTATCATCTATCTATCTATCATTTATCTATCATCTTCCAAATAGAAAGTTCTTAATTGTTTAACAGCTTATTGCATTGTGTTCAGAAAATACTGAATGTTATTATTTCTATTTTCAAAATATAATTGCCTTTGCCTTTCTGGCCCAATATATCTGCTTAGATAACTTTGGTAAATATTCCACATACCCTTGAAAGGAAGGTGCTTTCTTTGTTATATCAGTGTATAGTATACGATAGATATATGAGTTTGAGAATGTATGGGTATATGTATATATTTATTACATTTACCTTATTGATTATGTTATTTAGGTTCTTTATATGTTCATGCTTTTTAAGTCTACCTGAAATATATGACTGGTAGCTTTTTTTTTTTTTTTTAAATGACCATAGTGGTAACTTTATTCTCTGGTTGTGGCAAGCTGGGGCTACTCTTTGTTGCGATGTGCGGGCTTCTCATTGCAGTGGCTTCTCTTGTTGCAGAGCGCGGGTTTAGGTGCACAGGCTTCAGTAGTTGTAGCATGTGGGCCCCAGAGCATGCAGGCTTCAGTAGTTGTGGCGCATGGGCTCTAGGGCACACAGACTTCAGTAGTTGTGGCTCACGGGCTCTAGAGCGCAGGCTCAGTAGTTATGGTGCATGGGCTTAGCTGCTCCACGGCATGTGGGGTCTTCCAGGACCAGGAATCGAACCCATATCCCCTGCATTGGCAAGCGGATTCCTAACCATTGTGCCACCAAGGAAGTCCCTAAGACTGGTAACTAATATTGGTGTGTGTCTTTTTGTCTGTTTTCCTGTTATGTCCTGTACTTTCTGCTGCATGAAATTTGCAGCTGAGCTGTTTGAACAGTATATCCTGCCAATGTGATTCTGGTTGGAGATATTTTTATATTGATTTTTGTGTTTGGTAAGAAATAGTGTATATATTTTTAATTTTTTTCATATTTATAACCACATATTTTAAGCTCTGTTTTATTGAAAATGTTTTCCCTTTCTATGGTGATCTGAAATATCTTCTCTCATGTGTTAAAGTTTATATTTGTATGAGTAAGCTCTAGGCTTTCTTTTCTATTTGTCAATTTATCTATTCTTTTGCCAAAGACTACGGTATAAATCCCATAGCGTATAACAATTTATTGCTAGTTTATTATAAATATCTACTCTCTCAGGTTTATCTTTTTATATTTTCTACAGTAACATTTTCTGAGCTTTTAACAGACAGAGGCTAATTCTCAACCTTTTGAATCTGGATAGACTTTGGCTTGTTTTGGCCAGAATAATATGGTGGAAACAACACTGTCCTAGTTCTGAGTCTAGGCCTCAAGAAGGCTCATCTGTTTTCTCTCTCAGAAAACTGCCATTTGAAATATGTACACATCCATGCTCACCTGCTGGATAAGGGGAGATACAAGGCTCAGGCAGCATCATTGCCCCAGCCAGTAGTCAGCCATCTAGCCGTTGATTTAGCAGTTGACCCAGGATATATTAGTAAGCTCAACTCAGACCAACTGAGCATACCAGAGCAGCTGAACTTCCTAGCTGACCCATAGACTCACAATTAATAAGACGTATTTGTTGTTTTAAGCAGCTAAGTGTTAAGGTGGGTTTAATTCTGCAATAAATTACTGATATAATATGGTAAAAATTAATTAGTATTATTTACCAACATTTTGTTTTGTGCCTTGCACAATCTATTTTGAAAAAAAAATTTTGTTTTGCTATCTAAATAACATGTCATAAAGCATTTATGTTTTCTGAAAGTTGTGTCATGTGCCTTTCTCATATAAGGTTTAAATAAACTGGAATTGATTATTCATGTAAGATGTGAAGTAGGTCACCAGTTTAGTCTTTCTAACATGGAGACTTAATAATTGTCCCAAGAAAATTTATTGAGGATTTCTTTGCTCATGTATAACGCTACCTCTTTTATATATTAAATCTCTGTGTAAGTTTTGGGCTTTTTCGGCCTCTCCATTATGTTCTATTTATCCTTTATTTTCCTGTCCCTGTGCCAATAACACCACCCACCACCACCCTATTGTTCTTGCCTATTTTGAGCCATTTTAATTTATACATAAATATAGAATTAGTTTATCAAGTTCTTCAAACAATCCTGGTGTCATTTTTTTGTTTCTGTTCGTTTTTATTTTTGTGGTATGCGGGCCTCTCATTGTTGTGGCTTCTCCCATTGCGGAGCACAGGCTCCGGATGCGCAGGCTCAGCAGCCATGGCTCACGGGCCGAGCCACTCCGCGGCATGTGGGATCTTCCCGGGCTGGGGCATGAACCTGTGGCCCCTGCATCGACAGGCGGACGCTCAACCACTGCCCCACCAGGGAAGCCCCTGGTGTCACTTTAATTGAAAATGAATCACACTGAATATGAAAATGTTGATATTGTTCCAACTACTCTTTAGCTTCTAGAAACATAATATATGTTTAATATTTGTTTCTGGATCAATTTTAAAAAATTTTTTTCTTATCTGTATTTCATGTGTGCTTAAAATAAATTATATACAAAACACTTTTTTATTTACCATTCATCTTACTGATCCTGACTTTTTCTTAAAAATACAATTCATCACATATTTCAAGAAGCGGTTTTGGTCATCTACTTTATTATTTCCATATCTTCTACTTAAAGCTTCTGACACTAGAAATTTGCCTGCTTCTTTTCGTACTCATTCTTAATTTCTCCATGCCTCTCATCTGCACTTTAGAGAACCACATTTCAAAGGATAAATTTAGTTGGCTTCCAAGAAGGTCCAGCCAATGAGAAGAGAAAGAAGCAGGATATATTGTTCTTCTCTTCTTCTGTCTCAGCTGTTTCATCTCTACTTCTGATGTGGGCTCTCACTCTTGCCTCTGTAACTCTAGTTATCTTTCTCCGTTCTCTCAAATCCCATCAGGTCACTCTCTGTCTCTTCCCAAATGTGGTCTAGATCTTCCCTGTTGGATCTGGTTTCTGGGGTCTAGTAATACCATCTCCCTCCATTATCCTTTTAGCCCTCTTATGGATGTGGCTTTTAATGTGATGCTTTTAATAGCAAGGCTATCTCACTGAAACTCTTGGTTAATCAATGTAGTAACCAACTGACTGTATTAAAATCTCTCTGTTTGAAAGACTTAAAGATTTCTGTTTTTTCTGACCTCTCATTGCACTTTGGGTATACCTCTCACATCTTTTACTCTAATAAATGGCTCACTATTTTTTCCTCTCACTAGACTATCTCTGCTTAATAGAAAGAACCTCATCTTGATAATTTTTAAAAAACAAGATTTAGCAAAAATATTTTGCTGTTCAAAATTACTGTGTAAATTAGAGAAATATTCGAAATTACTTACAAAGTCTGCAAATTTCATTTAAAGTGTATCACACGTTACTTTTGAGGCTCTGTTCCTTACCCCCTCAAATCTACTCAAAACTTATACTCCAGTTATGCCACCTTCTTTCTCTTTTCCTGAATAACTCTTCATGCTCTAGTTCTCTTGAACCTTTGTTCCCATTTTTCCTTCTGAGTGGACTTTTTCCTTTATCGACTGATTACATTTTATCCTCAATTAGTGATACCCTTTGTCCTTCTAGACTTCTCACCTGGGAGTCTATACTAATAATTATGTAGCCAGTCCAATGGTGTTCTTATAATATTTGCCAAAAAGTTATTTTCTCTTACTTTCAGTTATTCTGTATACTAATAGTTTAGTTTTTCTTTTGAAAGCAGCATTTGGCTAGATTTTATTAAATTTTAATAACATATAAACTTACCCCTTACTTTTTGCTATTTACCATGCATTTTCTTTACTCTTGTATGATCTCTATTGGATTCATCAAGGTGTCTTTATTTTCTAATCACCATAAGGAAATTATGCATTTTATTTTTATTATTGTTGAAATTTTTCTTGATATTTAACCTATACACATGACTTTTAGTATTTCATAGTTAACTTTCTCTTTTTATGCTTGAAGCATATATATGTAAATGTGCTGGTGAATCACTTTCTCTGCAAATACTTGTCTAATATTCAGTTGGCAGGTAAGTGCTGATATAAAACCAGTGCCTGAAAATATCTGACCTGTAAATAATTAAAACCTAATCCTGAGCTTACTATGATTAGCAATAATTTGCATAACAGAGCTTATCTGCCATATTACTGAATAATTTTTTTCTTCTTCTTCAAAGGTCATGTTTCCTTAGGTAGCATAAGTTCCATTACTTTTATGCACAGAGATTGGCTCTTTAATGTGTGTGGTTTCCTGGATAGCCATCTTCTATAAAAAAGGCCTTATTACAGGTTAAAAAAAGGAGGAAAAACAGTATAATGCAAAGCAATAAAGAACAAATGGTATTTCATGCTGTTTTCTCTGAAGAATAAGTTTGTTGATTGTTTTAAAGACAGTGTTTAAACCACAGGGTTTAAATGATCTGAGATTTTAAATATTATAGTAAAAGTGCTTCTGACAAGGCACCACGCATTTTGATCATTTATCATGACTATTGATTTGTTAGCTTGATGCATCATTCAGATATTTGCAGCAGGCTGAGAAATTGTTTAATCTTTCATCAGCCAAGAGTAAATTCATGGGAGCCTCTCCATTCAGTACAAAAACCTTGCAATAGTACACCCATCAAATATTTTTTCATAGTAACCAAATGAAACTGTTGTTCATAGTAACCTTTGAATTTGTTGTAAAGAGAGCCTGGTCTACCTCAGTGCCATCATATAGCACCCTTGACTTCTAACTAAGATTGTAATGTCTCAGGAGTTTTGTAATTGTGTAGAAAGCTATGCTAAGAACTGGAATGTTAATTGAAAAAAACTAAATGTAGACAATAGTAAATTATTTTTGAATACTGTGGTTGTAAAGTGTTTGAGTAAAGCATCAAGGACTGAATCTTATTATTTTAGTGGGCCTGTGTTCCTGGGCTCTGCCTTTAACAAGTATTCTTAGCTCCTTCTTTTGATGAGACTACCACCGCAAGGGTAAAGAAGCAAAGGATTTTGTGGTGATTCAGAAGCTTGAAATGTAGCAGCTAGTAGGGGCAGCTGGAACCCCACAGGGAGGTGTAGTTGCATGTAGCTTGTAGTGTACAGGCTACCTGAGTCTTCAGAGGATGGGAAATCATCTTGAAAGGGATCAGACTATCTATGTAAGGAGAACAAAACTGGGGGGCATAAGTAATTGAAGATAAAAATGCCCAAGAACACTACACTTTCAGCTCTGACTATACCATGTCTATCGTTGGTTCCCTGTTAATTTATCATTCCTTTCAACCTTAATGCTTCATAGACTTTCAGTCTCAGTCATCTTCTTGTCTCCCTCTACACACTATATTGACATCTCACTTGCTCCTATTGTTTTCACTACTTCCAAATGCTAATAACTCCCCCAAATTGTGCCTTGACTTAAAATCCCATTGTCAAATCTTGGACGTCCTGCAAGGACCTCAAAATTAATATGTTCAAAACTGAGTTCTTATGTTTTTATCTTAACCTGATATTCCTCTCAAACTTAATTAAATCCCTCTTCTGTATGTCCATTCTCTTTTCTCACTGCTTTTGCTGAGGTTTGAGGCACACTATTTTCCCTTTAGGTTAGTCTTCTAACCTGCATTTTGTTGACCTTGAAAGCTGTCTTTCGTTTTGTTTGACTAATCTTTCTATATCCTCATTCTGATTAGGCTGCTCTATTAGGTACCATGTTTTTGTGACTTTTCATTGTGCCAGTATGGCTGCAGCTTTACTGATGCCTTATCTTTAGATTTTCATTAGTACTCTTATCACCAACCAGATTAAAATATTTAAATTTCTCTGAGAACATTGTTTTTATATATCCATATTTTTGTACATGTTCTCTCATCAGTCACATTTTTTTTCCTTGTCATTTACCTAATTGCAGCTTGTCCAGGAAGATACATTTTAATCACATCTTCAAGGAAGGGTTTTCGATCTGTATGTTATTATTTATATATCCTCTACTTTATGTCCCTGGTGCTGGTTATTTTCCTGCAGACTTTCATTTTATAGGTATTGTTTTTTTATTTTTCCCTGGCTCTGATTAGTATTCTGGGAGACCACATATCTCTCCCTATTGTCTGCCATCGAGATATCTCTGGCATTGATTTCCTTGGTAGCTCTGATTCCAGCTAAATTATTCCACCTTCAATGGTTTCAAGTTCCATAATTCCACCTCCCACTGTGGTATTGACTCCCACCAGGTGGTCCTGGAGTCTGGGCTCTGAAATCACCATGGCTTCCCTTTATCCCTTCAGCTCTATTTTGGTAGTGGCTTCTGTGCTTTAATATCTGTTTAGCTTCTTAGCACTTTATGCACTGGCATAAGCAATTACCCATATTAAACTCCCCCTATTTCAATGACATAAATTGTGTTCTGTTTTTCTAAACGCTTGCATAGTCCTTTAGATATACCTCACATTCTCACATCTACAATAGCTTGTTCACTAGTTTGTCTTCCTCTCTAGGCTGTCAGCTTTATGACGGAGAGGATTCATTTTTCTATCTCAAGTCTAGCTAATTTTTATATCCACCATGCCTACCAAAACTTTTGATTTTAAAAATTGTATAGTTATTATCTAAGGTTTTACTCATGGACAAGTTCTAAATTTTTAAATTATGTTTTTCAAACTATAGCCCCAGTCAGATTTGTACACGCAGTTTCCTATCTCTACTACTCCCTATCCCCACTTCCCGTAAAAGTGTATGGCTCAGCCATGCTACTTTATTCCATTATTCTAGCTCACACTTCGTAGTCCAGTACCTGTGACCTTTGCTCCTGATGATTCATCTAGAATTTCTCTTTTTTTTAGGCTGATGAAATTCTCCTCCCTTCACCCAGATAAGATGTCACATTTTCTCTAAAGCTTCCCTAGAATAAGTTTGTTCCTCCTTCTGTGTTGAGGTACCATTGTATAATTATAGAACTAATCAGAATATGTGATTATCAGTCATATACCTAAATCACTATAGAACATCGACAAGATAATACACTTTGTTCATGAACAAGTAATTTTCAAAATTATAAATATAAGTTGGTTTTGGCATTTTCATGTTCTGTTTCTTGTGAGATTTTATTCTCTTAAATGTAAGGAGCATCTATTGTCCTTCATTAGATTTGTCCACAGTGTTTAGCAGTATTTTGCTATCCTTATTTGTTTAATAAATATTTATTGAAATATTTGACCACCTATTGGATAAGTGCACTGGGCTAAATACAGGTCAAAAAATGCTAAGTGGTAAATGAATTATATCTTTAAGAACCTGAGCATATATCTGGCAAGGCAATATTTTATAATATCATAATGATACATACTTATACATGCAACATGTTCTGCAAATGTAATACAATTTAAAACAAGAAATTTATATGTGAAAGAGAGCACACATGACTATAACAGTCTTTTGGTGTGAAGAAGTGATGTGCAGCCCTCATGATGGCAAAAGGTGACTTCAAGTTAAAAGAGAGAAGGAGAGAAGGAATTTTTCCATCATTTACTCATCTATTTACTCATTCAACAACACTAAACCCTCCTTGTATGTCAAGGATTTATGTAGGCAATTATTAAAATAAGCAAAATAAGGAGTAAAGAGAACCTAAATTAAGGATGACCCTTAAATAATTGTTATGCTTTAAGAATTACTTATGTTCAAATTATGATCAATGTGGCATGTGTAAAGCATGTCTTAATACAACTCATACTTATTAACAAGAAAGACAATTTTGTTTGTTTTCTTCAGTACTTTTTTTTGCCCAAAGTTACCTTTTTTTTTTTTAAGTATTTATGCTGCTGCTCTCATTATGCCATGAATTTTGTCAGTAATGTTCATTCATGTATTAAGAGACGAATTTCAGCAGTGTTGGTTATTTTAAAAGCACCAGCCCATTCCAGAGCGTGTTTTATGTTTTATTATTGTTCCTTGTGGAGCTCTGGAAAGCACTTTGCCTTCAGCCTTAGTGAGATTGGGCCCATTGTATTGTAATACGCACCCTGAAGGGAATTACATTGCAGTTAACTCTTGACCTTCTTTCGCATATAGAATAGGCTAGCATATAAAAATGAGGGAACCAAGGAGCTTACCACAGGAACTTAAACTTTGTATTTTAAGTGGTGTACATTTGACTCCAAAGCTATTCATTCAATCACTGGAACTGATTGAATTCATATTTCTGCCATCTTAACCTAATTACCCAACCATTCCATAGCCAGATAATTTCTTCAAATTGATTGTGATTAAAAATTAATCAATTTCAAAATGATTGTATGATCTGAAGGAAACAAGAATTTCTTGCTATCAGAAGAAGCTATGGCTAAATTATTTAGCTGAATTTTGGATCTTTTGATACAACTTCTGGAGAGCTATGTAGCATCAGAGAAAGTATATCGAGCCAAGAGGAAAGAAATAGTAGCTTGGCTTTTGGAAAGGTGCCTGAGAGTAGATATACATAATAAGATTCCAAAGGAGTTTCAGTCGATAAAGCAGACTGATATGCTCTTCTAATGTTCCTCAGTTAGCTTGACATTTTTCTCTAGTGTTTTATTGGAGTGACATAGTTTGGGCAAGGGAGAAGTCCTCCATATTTAAAATGTACCTACAATCTCTTCCCTTCCTTCCTTCTCTCTTTCACTTATTGAAAGATAATTTATTGAAATATTAGGATATGAAATCAAATAAAATAACATTTTCATTGATAAGCCTACAGTGTAGAATAGGAGAAATGCTTAATGAAATGAGTGTAATTGTAGAAATAAGTACAGGATGCCATGAAGCTCACTGCCCAGTATAAAGGCTGAAAATGCCAGACATCTACTTTCCCAGCCTTCTTTGGTTTTATGGCATAGTCATATTAACCACGCTGACGAGTGATACTGGAGGAAATGGCTATTGAGGGACTATTGAAAATATTTTTCTCTCAAACAAGCCAAAAAAAACTATAATAACTTATGTAATGTTATAAACCAAGGTTAGCTCAATATATAAGACAATAAATAACAAAACAGCAAATGCTCCTCTTCCTTGCCCAGATATTGTACAGTCTATATAAAATACCAGAAGCTGTGACAACCATCGTATATCCTGATGAATCACATCTAAGAACTAAGGCAAAATACTACTAAGTATAGTTGAAGGATAAGATGGAAAAAGCCAGGTCATTAATTACAGTTACTGAGTGCTTGAACCAACCCAGGGACACCTGCCCTAGGGTTCTTATTGTGTGATAAAATACATTTTAGCCATTTCAAGTCAATTTTAGTTGGGTAACTGATTATTGCAGGTAAAACCATCTGAACTGGTTCATTTTCCCTGTCTTCATGAAGTTCCAAATTCCTATCATCTATGATGTGTTTCCTCTTAATATGTAACTGTTTGTAGAAGGAACCTTAAGATGTAAATTACAATGTAGCAATATGATTTTTCCTTAAATTCCTTAAATTTTAAATTCTTTACATTTCCATAAATTATTTAAATGTCCTTAAATTTTAAAATATTAGAGATTGAAAATGATTCTGTTCTATTTACACACTAGATTGTCCTTTTACTATACACTGAGAAAGTCATGTGCTTCCATGTTATAGCTATTAACTTAAAATTTAATTTTCACGAATAGGCCTGAAGCAGATAGAGCACAAAATTAAGTTCCTGATTTCCTTTCAGATTCTATAGCTCATTGAATATTGCAGTAAATGCTATTATATTTATTGTGTTGGATGGGAATTAGTCTTATTCTTATGGGATGAAGCACACAGGGTTCTGGTCCCAATTTTTATTAGTAATTATCCCCTTATTTATAATGATAAATTTCAAGAAGTTTGTACTATGAGTCTGAGTCCCAGTTAATCCACTTCTAAATATTTTTAAATATTCTAGTTTTCTTAATTGGTGTGGTTGACAACCTATGAGCCTGATTTATCTGAATTTTTATCACAGACTTCATATTAATTTAATGTGTGGCTCTGAGTAGGCTTCTAGATGTCTTCATTTTCATCTGTAAATTTAAGCAAGAAAAGCACCTACAGAGAATGAGGCACTTGTTATCCTAAATACTTGGCCTATAAAAACGTAGAGGATATAGTCCCTTCCCTCACATAATTTACCACATTGGCTATAGATCATCAAGGAACCAAAATATGACGAATTAAAATACAGTTTGGTAAGTTAATTTGATGAAGCACATGAGAAAAAATAAAATCATTCTTCTGGAGTAATTGAAGGGTTAAAAGCTAGTATATATTTGAGCTCATCCTTGAACAGTAAATGATTTTGCTGGGCATAGCAGTTGTAGCTAGAGAAACAGTATATGTAGCTGCATATATAAGTGACAGGACTGAGCATTTTAAGAAAAAATATTATTTTATTATGCTAGAGTTTAGGGTACTTGAGAAAATATTGGAAAGATAAATTCAGGACACATTAAGGGGAACTGGCCTGTCAAGGGTTTGATCTTCATTCTGAAAGCAATCAGGACCATTTAGAAAAACGATTCTTTAGAGTTGGGGAGAGGGTTTCGGTGATGATTATATCTATATTTTAGAAAACAAGTTAGGCAAAATATCCAAATGTGATCCACTGACATATTCCAAGCAGGAGAAAATAAGGGATTTAATTGCAGCAGGATTGTTTCATTGGATGAAACAAGACAGGAGATTCAAAACTAAGATTGTAATAGTGAAAAATTTTTAAAGTCTTATTCCAGACCAATCAAGGGGCTAAAATTGGCAAGATATATTAAAAAACTTAGGCGTTGCATTAGTTAGGCAAAGTTTAAGCTGCTGTAACAAAGAGACTCCAAAATATAGTGGAGTAAATAAGTTTATTTCACAGACCTGTTATATTCAGACTAGACCACGTTAGTAGAATGGCTTTGTTCTATGGAGTCTGGTGGACTCAGGTTTCTTCCATCTTGTTGTTCCATTATTCTCTATAGGTAATTGTCATCATTTGCATATTTGATGCTGAGTTGCTCACATGTCTGCATTCTACCCTACATGTAGGAAGGGTAAAGAAAAAATGTATAAGGCAGCACAACTTTATGAAAGTGAGGCAAATATCACTGTATCTATCACTGATATCATACATATCACTTACTGCTCAAATTCCAATGGTTAGAACTTTGTCCCCTGGGCAGTGACTAGTTGCAAAGAAGGCTGAGAAGCCTTCTCCAGCTGGGTGGTCAGATTTTTAGCTATAACTGTAATACTCTGGAAGGGTGAGAGAACAGATTTTAGGGGCAACTATCTGTCACATATGAGTCAAGCATGTATTCTAGGTTTATGATCTGGGAAGTTGAGTAGATGGGGATGTCATTCCTCGAGACTGAAATATTTTAGGGGAAGTAGATATGGCAGTTGTGGGAGGGGTCATGAAAGTTAAAGATGAAAGGTAATACTTTGAACTCATTGAATTGGAAGAAACTGTGGGGCCTCCAGGTTAAGATATCCAGAATAAATTTCTGATATATAGGTATAGATATAGATAATCAATATATTTGAATTATCAGTGAATCCAGGAGAGTTAAAGCCATGGGAATAGATGCATTGATTGCAGGAGAGTGGATAGGGTTTGAAGAGAAAAGAATTGAGTACATGATTCAAGTCTCTGTGACTGAGAAAGCTCTGTCCAAGAGGTTAATGTGACTACATGAGGAGGGAAAGCGATTACTGTAGTGTAATGACATAAGCTTTGTAGGCCGATGGGTTTATATGCAAGGTGAATGAATATTGGTCTTGGTGAAGCACTAGGGAATCAAGGAGAATGTCAGCTGTATCCTGCATTTCTCTGATTAAAGAGTATTGAATATTGCTGTACATCTAGTTAGGATGAGTGCAGAGAAAGAGAACCCTCAAGTGTGAGCTACTCTTTTTAGTTAAAGTGAGCAAATAGACGATGTGTTCTTGAGTTAGTTGGAGTGTGTCTTTCAGAGAGTGATATGGAAAGGAAGAAGAAAGCTGCAAGCAGACGGTTAGGCCAAGAAGCAGCTCCTAAGACTATGTGAAAAGGAATACAGGATAAAAAAAGATAACCAGAGGGAATTATACTTTTTGTGGAAAAGCCTGAATGGTGAAGGCATAATAATGGGCATGATACCATTCCTCAGCAGGTGAAGATAGTTTCAAATACTTTGTGTCACAAATCTAGTTAATAGTAATTTGAAGACTGGGGTCCAAGTCCTCTGACTCTATATCTGGAGCTTTTAATATATTTACAGCTTCTAATAAAAACTACTCTTGGGCTTCCCTGGTGGCGCAGTGGTTGAGAGTCCGCCTGCCGATGCAGGGGACACGGGTTCGTGCCCCGGTCCGGGAAGATCCCACATGCCGCGGAGCGGCTGGGCCCATGAGCCATGGCCGCTGAGCCTGCGCGTCCGGAGCCTGTGCTCCGCAACGGGAGAGGCCACAACAGTGAGAGGCCCGCGTACCACAAACAAACAAACAAACAAACAAAAAAACCTACTCTTCACATGTGTAGGCTATGGATAATTTGTCCCCATTAAAATCAAATCTGGAGACCCAGAAATTATACTGCTCAGGAGAGTTTAAAGATCTTTGAGTAGAGTTGCCTCAGTTCTGAGCTGCCTGTCACTTCAGATATGGTCATATGACCATAGGACCAGATCCCTGAAGGATATGAAGGCTGTAAAGGATCTCTGACCCATGATTAGGCCCAAGCCATAATATGCTCTTGGCCTTTCTCCTTTTCTCCTCCTGTCTGGGTACTTTCAAACTTAATTTTTTCCCTCCCTCCCCCCTTCCTTCCCTCCCTCCCCTTTTCTTCCCTCCATCCCTCCCTCCCTCTCTTCCTTCCTTCCTTCCTTTTAAGCAGATAGGTTTTGCTGAGTGCACATTAGGAAGAAATCTATTTCATAAGAGTACGGAGGCTGGAGAACTAGCTGTTGCAGGGAGGAGCATATTTGCAAACAGGTGGAAAGTGACTGTGTTTTAGATGTTTTTAAGAGAGTATTCCTCTTGTGCTTGCGTTAAATATGCACATACAGTAAATAATCTCACATATGTTTTTTTAATAATATATTGTGATAATTAAGTAAAATTATAGTTACAGAGACATTCATCTTCTCACTGGATGTTTACACTAGAAATGGCCCTACCTTAGAGACATTTCCAGGAAACCATGAATTGTGAGCAGTGTAGCTTTCAGCTTCTGGAAGATGACCCTCCTGCTAAGATACTATCCTTGACTTTTCCCATCTTCAACATTTGGAGCATTCTCTATCTCCACCCACTGCCTTCACTTCTCATGACATTTTGTTCTTCCTGATTTATAGCTAAATTTAGCAATTCTTATTTATTATGCTCTACACCTCTGCCTATCATTTTTATCTTTTCATTGGACTCAATCATTTGATAGATTCATTTGTTTGCATTTACAGGTCTAGTATCTGTTTATACAGCAGCAAAAATACTTTAGAATTAAGAAAAATTTGTTAGAAACAAAGTGATCTGACTTTAAACATGTAGTCATGTGTCTATTTTGATCTCCATTTACTCCAGTCCCACTGACACTGTGATAATAATTTACTCTAAGAAAAGTTGACTATATGCAAAGAAGGGCAAATATCTGACCAGCATTCTGGTGCTTTCTACTTCAGAGCTTAAGCAGTCCTAGCAAATTTATCATTGTCCTACTTTCCTTGGGGCTCTAAGTGAAGCCTAAAACGAATTTTCGTGTACCTCCAATGGAACAATTGATTGAAATTGTTGGTGAGATATAATCTCTTTGATATCTTTTGTTTCTAAGTTCTGCTTTTATGTAAAAGTTATCAATAAACTATTTTATGACTTGTATATTGCAAACCAGCTAAATTTGTCTGTATTGATATATGATATCTCAAACGATATCTTTCTATTCCAGTGTCCTAAAACATTTGTGTTTATGATATTTGTGCAAAAATGCTAATTCCATTGACTTGTGTGTGGTTTGATAGGTTTTTGTCAGCATTTAGTCTTGAGACTGAGAGTGCATTCGGTGTCTTTTCTAATTTTTTTACTGTATGGGCTAATATTTTCCTCATAACTATGTACATACACCTTTTATGCTCTGTCCTCTTGTTCTTCCAACAGTGTCAGTGCAGAATTTAGCTTGTACAAAGGTAGTTTAGGATCCTTTCAAGTATACACAAGTTTGAAATCAAAACCTAATTTTTAATTACAACTGGTCATTTCAAAACTTCAGATTTTTTTGAATAAGCTTCATTTCCTTTCTTTTGAGGCAGAGAATTATAAATAGTCTTACATTATTGAATTAATGGGTGAATTGAAGTGAGTGAGAAATTGGATATAAAGTCTAGATTAGTGAAATACTGATTACTGATAAATACAGGCAAAAGTAAATAGACTCCTCTTAGCGCCAGTATTCCTACACAGATAAGAAAAAAACACATTTAGAACCATGCTAAACTATATATAAGTTATAAGTTATGCTGCATTTTCTTAATCAATAGGCAGACACTTAACAAATATTGTACCCAACACACACACATTAGGTGAATATGAATTCACCTAATGAAATGGCCAGTGATTTGATGAGATTGGTATCCCAGTTATTGCATTATAAACTTAGGTACAAAAAACTATATTTGTCATTTTCTTAGAGCCAGTTGGATGATAAAACCTTTTTCAGATTAGTAAACTTTCTGGAATTAAAAACCACAACTTCAAAAGAAGACAGTATTTAGAGTTTTCACATGTGAATATTGTGAGCAATGTAAAGCACAAGTTATAGTAAAATTAAACAGTTTAAAAGTGCATATGTCTTACCTTTTAGGTAAAGCTGCACACCTTTAAGGATGGTTATCATTTTAAAAAATGGAAAATAACAAGTGTTGGCCAGGATGTAGAGAAATTGGAAATCTTGTGCATTATTGGTGGGAATGTAGAATAGTGCAGCTGCTGAGAAAAACAGTTTGTTTGTTACTCAAAAAATTAAAAATAGAATTACCATACAATCCAGTAATTCTGTTTTTATCTGTATATGTGCAAAATAATTGAAAGTAGAGACTCAAACAGATACTTGTACACCAGTGTTTATAGCAGCATTATTCACACTAGTCAAAAGGTGAAAATAACCCAAATATCCATCAACAGATGAGTGGATAAACAAGATGTGGTATATACATACAAGAGGATATCATTCAGCCTTATCAAGGAATGGTATTCTGACTCATGCTACAACATGGCTGAACCTTGAAAACATACTAAGTGAAATAAGCCAGTTACAAAAGGACAAATATTATATGATTCAATTTACAAGAGGTACCTAGAATAGGCAAATTCATAGACCCAGAAGGTATAATGAAATTTACCAGGGACTGCAGGAAAGCGAAATGCGGAGTTATTTTGTAATGGCAACAGAGTTTCCATTTGGAATGATTAAAAAAAAAGATCTGAAAATGGATAGTAGTGATGGTTGTACAACATTGTGGATGTGCATAACACCACTGAATTGTACACCTAAAAATACTTAAAATGGAAAGTCATATGTATATTTTGCCATAATAAAAAATAAGCAGTGCATATATCTCTTTAAAAGGGCTGTTTACTATAAGATGCAAATAAAATGAAGAATACAGAAATCTTTCATCATTATAAATCAGTTAAAATAGCTGAATGGTACCTGTCATATAAAGTTACTTAAAATTCACCATATTTAATGATAAAGCACATTTATACATTTTATTTATTGGTCCTTGCACTAAAAATTAGGTTTTAAATGCATACTCATTTCCTTAGAACTGTCCAAATATAAAATTTACCTACAGTATTCTTCAAGAAATATTTATTGATTTTGATGAGACAAAAACTTTTTCAAGATATTTTAATACTTTGTTATACTTATTTTCAAATCTTGCTCATGGCCTGTAGTGCTTCCTTCTCAGTATTAGTTACCTTAGTTTACTGAAATGTTGAAGATTTTAACATTATGAAATAGCTTCCAGTAGAGTCCTTGTGAAACATTTTTGTGATTTGCATCAGCTTGTCCATTCTGGGTTACATCATCAACTGGTCATCCAGTGCCTGGAAGAATACATCATCACCACAGTTGTATTGTCTGGATGGTTCTGGGGATTGCTGTGCCAAATAAACCATTTTTTGCTTTTGAGTGCTGTCCTCATGAAGGGTGATAATCACAGGGAGGAGCAAACATGATGAAGTACTCTAACTAAAGGGCTTTTGGAGGGGAGTCCTGGGGTGGTTTGTTATCAGGACCATTTAGAGTAATAAGTGATGTACAAAACTAGAGCAGAACAACTGTTGGCTAAGGAATGTCGTAAGGCAGAAAAATGTACCAGTCAGGACACCCGACTGGAAATCTGTAGCAGGAAGAAATCAGAGCTGTCAGAAGTGGTCATCAGTCAATTGTCAGTACACATTTAGTAGCAGTGATAGTGCTGTGAGGATAGGTCAAGTGATGGTTTACCTCTCTTCTCAAGACCAGGTCAGTGATAGACCCTCTTTTAACCTATTAAGTTCACTCTGCTGGTGGTAGAGCCAGATTCAACCACTACAGAAAGCAATATGGCTACAAATAGCAAGAGTCATATATTTAGGTCTAGGGATACTACGCTAGGGAATTTATTCTGGGAAAATAATATGAGACAGGGAAAATCAAATCTTTGCTTAAAATTATGTTCATGTCAGAATCATTAATAAGAGGGTAGGAAAATGAAAAACAAGAAAATATTTTAGTAAATTTTGGAACTTTGGCAAAGTTGGGATATTATCTTGGAAATAAAGGCATCGTTATGGAAGCCATGTAGAAACACAAAATTTTTGAGGTCATATTAAGCGAATAAAAGTGTATGAAAATGACATTTTTGAGGCATTTTTTGTCATTTAACACATATACTGGTATGTTGCTAAGAATTGGATTTTATTATATGAAACTAAAAAATTAAAAGGTATCTGGAAGTGGTGGGGTATCTTTACAAATATCTTTGATGACTCTATGAATATATGTGTGCATATATGTGTTTAAGTATGTGTGTGTTTATAATCACCAAAATTATTTTGTTATAAAGTTCACACTCAAAAGTACAATGGAAAGCTTTTTATATGATTTAGAATTAGGATACCTTACTTTTAAAATTTCCATACCATAAACAATCAACCTAATTAATTGCAATGAAGAGGAATTTGTTAAAAGTAGATGAGTAGTTTTCAGCAATTATTGCTGAAATGGTACAGATGGAACAGATCATGTTATGGCCTTGGATCGAACAACAGGAGAATAGATTCCTCTCGGCTATAGCCAGGCCGTATCTAATATGTTCTAGACAATTTTTACTCCCTATGACTGGGAGCATCTGAGGAACAAAGACATCTCCAGTATTTAGTGATCAGACTTCCAAAGAGCTTCTCAAATAAAATAGAAAGTGTGCAGCTAAGTTGCTAACATCACCAGAAAATGTCACTTTTAATTGGATAGGAATTAAGCAGCCAGGTGTGACAAGGGGGAAGGGGTTTTCATGAGCTAATAATTTGACAGAAATGCAGCCTCCTGCTTCTAATCCCTCCAGAGTGTTATCTCATGATTACCAAATACCCTGCTTAGATATGCCTTATTAGTTTCTCCTTTGGATATCTTCATTCTTAGGAAAACCATACTTCTGTGTGCTAGAATATGATGATGTTAGCGGTTTAAAATATGAGCAGCTGTTTCAGCTGAACTGGTGGTTCACAAAAATTAATCTACCCTTTACATTAATCTGTGCACCAATCAGAATGCTTCTTTAATCCAAGGAGCTTTATAATGCAGTCTAAATCACTCCGGTCCAGGTGCCTTGTGCTGCTTAAAGAAAAAGTAACAAGAAAATTTAATCTGAAGATTATTAAGTATTTTAGGCTAGTGCTGGCTGGTATCACCTAGCAACTATAGAATGTACTGAGCACATCTAACAAATAGCAACTCATCCTTTCTGTCACCACAGATCAAATAATTAGGAGAGAGTTAAGTATGCTTGCTGATGGCAATAAGGAGGATCATGATAAGACACAAGAATTTTAAGAAGACAAAAAGTGGTTTGAGATAACAGCTTGTGGCCACTGCCATTATTAAGATGATGATTAGCTGAATAGCATTCATGAAATCAGTTCATAAGGTGACTTGGAGGTTTTACAGGTACACAGTTACAGAAACTGAGGGAACAAGGCATAGGCCAGAAACGAACTCAGTTAAATAATCCATTGGCAAGGAATTGTTATTAGTCAAGTTTACAGAGAAAAAAATCAAAGGGGTTAAAATTTCACCAGATAGAATGTGGACCAGAAGTGTTTCTGCTTCCTGCTATTTTTTCCTTTATGGGTTTATGTTTATTATTTCTCTGATTTATTTTGTACAGATTTCAGGTTGAAGTGGAATTAACTATGAGGGTTCAGTCTGCCAATTGTAACCAAAGGCTCCAACCACTCCTCCTTTTTTTATTGAAATATAGGTGATTTACAATGTTATGTTAGTTTCTGGTGTACAGCAGAGTGATTATATATATATCTTGTTTTTCATATTTTTTCCATTATGGTTTATTACAGGATATTGAATATAGTTCTCTGTGCTCTACAGTAAGACCTTGTTGTTTATCTATTTTATATATAGTAGTTTGTATCTGCTAATCCCAAACTCCTAATTTCTCCCTCCCCAACTCCCTTTCCCCTTTGGTAACCATAAATTTGTTTTCTATGTCTGTGAGTCTGTTTTTTAAATAAGTTAATTTTTGTCACATTTTATACTCCATGCATAAGTGATATCAAATATATTTGTCTTTCTCTTTCTAACTTACTTCACTTAGTATGATAATCTCTAGGTTCATCCATATTGCTGCAAATGGCATTATTTCGTTCTTTTTTATGGCTGAGTAGTATTCTGTTGTGAATATATACCATATCTTCTTTATCCATTCATCTGTCAGTGGACATTTAGGTTGTTTCTGTGTCTTGGCTATTGTAAATAATGATGCCGTGAACATTGGGGTGCATGTATCTTTTCAACTGAGAGTTTTCTTCAGGCATATGCCCAGGAATGGGATTGCTGGATCATATGTCAACTATAATTTTAATGTTTTTTGTTTTGTTTTGTTTTTGCGGTACGCGGGCCTCTCACTGTTGTGGCCTCTCCCGTTGTGGAGCACAGGCTCCAGACGCACAGGCTCAGTGGCCATGGCTTACGGGCCTAGCCGCTCCGCAGCATGTGGGATCTTCCCGGACCGGGGCACGAGCCTGTGTCCCCTGCATCGGCAGATGGACTCTCAACCACTGTGCCACCAGGGAAGCCCTAATTTTAGTTTTTTAAGGAACCTCCATACCGTTTTCCATAGTGGCTGCACCAATTTCCGTTCCTACCAACAGTGTCACTTTGGTGGGACACACACTGTCCAGCACTTGTCATTTGTAGACTTTTTAATGATGGCCATTATGACCGGCTTGAGGTGATACCTCATTGTAGTTTTGATTTGCATTTGTCTAATAATTAGAGATTCCAACCACTCTTCTTTGTCATCACCACCTAAACTCCTTGATTAGGACATTGTGAACTATCCAGCAGAAAGCAGGGCTGTTCCAGTGTAAATCTACAGAGGATTCTGACACCCTTTTTTTTATCTTTTCTGCTTTTTTAACTAAATACTAAATACCTATTAATAGCTTAGGCATTCAGATTTTTCACACTACTCGAGATTTCACCAGTCATAAAGGAAAGCAGCATGAACCGTTATAAGAAGATGCCAGTATTAATTTAATTTTGCATACTTTCATCTAGAAAACATGTTTGAAGCACCACATACGCAGGTCGTATTGTGTTCAATTCTTTGAACACTAAGCATAGCAATAATAATGATGATGATTATAATAATAATGACAGTAAGAACAACAACTATAAAAAAGACATGTTCACTACCCATACAAAATGTAGCGTAGTAAGGGATATGGAAATAAAAACAATTTCAAATCAATATAACATGAGCTATTATAGAACAGCTGGTCTAGGGAGTAGATTTACCTGCGATAATCATATAAGGCCTCATATTGAGGGATAAATAGTGTTTTGACACTCAGAACATGAAGGGTGCTCCTGACAAAAGACAAATATGCATACAAGGAATCAAGTTAGTCTCAAAGAATTAGGACATAAAGTTCCACCGCTGTTCAGCTGTGTGACATTTAGTAAGTTATTTTGCTTCTTCAAGCTCTATTTTTTCATCTGTCAGATGAAGATAATATTAATACTTTCTTCATAGATTTACTCCAATGATTATTTGAAATGATGCACTTGACATTTAACAGAATTTCTGGCACACGGTAAATGCTCAGCAAAATGTAATAGTAATGTTATTATAAATATCCATTTCTTTGTAAAGAGGGGGTAATGATTTAGCCAAAAGAATAAATCTATGATAATATTTCAAACGCAGTGGTAGCTGTTGATAAGAAATATTTTGGAAAGGAAAGACTTTCTAATCATCCTTCAAATTACAGAAATATAGACGATTAATTACTTTTCCCCAACAGCTATGAATGGTCTGATAAAGGATGATTCAAAACTGTACTTTCTTGGTTTAGAATCAGGATCACCTGAATTCATGTTCATCCAAATTATTTTTACAATTTTCTTAAAATTAAAAATCTAGCTACTTACAATTTATATCTATTTTTCCTAGACAATCTTACCTAGCAATTTGGGTAGCTTTACCTGAAGGATATATAGATCAATATATTTTCCCTAGTTGCTACTACAACTTATGTTTTCTTTCATTTTGCTTGGTTTTTATTTTGAGAGGAAAACACTTAGCAATATCATACAGAATTGGTTGTTAAAGAAACATTGCAACATTTATTGATCTAAGTAGATCTAGATTAAAAATTTATGTGACATAATTTGGTACACTGTTGATTTAAATTTTTTCATATTCCATCACATTACCCTTTTACAAAAACAGACATTGTGACTGGAGATCTGGCATATTTCTAGAGTTTAGATTAGTGTGTTGTTTTGAACTATGATATTCCAAGTTAATAAAGACAGTGAGTGGTTCTATTTTGGTCTCTTTAATTCTCTATTGGAAGCATGCACAAGTGATTTTTCAGGACCTACAGAAGCAATCAGCAGGCTTGTATGATTGGAGTGTTTATATTTTTTCACTTTGGGTATCCATTTCTTATATAAGCTCAAATTATGCTTCATAGTATAACCCTTGACCTATACACATTTGTAGAAAATTTTTAGAGTCCCTTCTGTAAGGTATTAGAATTGCACAGTTAGATAATTTCCTTTGCAGAATTCTTGTGACGACTGCTTTTCTAAGCTTCTTAATCTCTCTGAACATGGCAAAGCTTTTTACCCATATTTAAGAAGAAATCGCTTTCCATTTTCTATAAGAGAAATTTTAAGCCAATGGAAAGGCTCCAAACCGAGCAGATATTTCAAGAGACTTAGTTTCAGTCATTGGAATGGAAACGATTGAAGGAAAATGTTCTTTTGGCTTCTGTAAATGTCATACTGGGAACAGACTCTGGGGCAAAGCATGTAGGGGCTACAGCATCAACAGCCTTTGAGGATAAAAAGGACCAGGATTGCACAGGATTGGGGCTGAGGAAACAGACTTAGTTTCAGGGGCTGGTCCTTATGAGAGCAGCTTAGAAGCCTAAAGCAGGGGGCTGATGAGCTTGGCAAGCTCATGCCCCAGCAGTGTACTCAAGGGAAAGAGGTCACATCTATTTGACATTTACTACATGGCCGTAAGGAAGTCTGCATGGTGATTGAAACAGTATAAAGTAATAGATTTGTTTAAAATATTCACTTTAGACTCATATTACCTCAGGATGCTCTGTATTTGCTTAGTGTTGGGAAAATTGATGTTGCTAATTCAAGGTAGCTTAGTTCAATGCAGCAGGTTTTGTTTTTTTTTTTTCATTTAATTTGTAATTTATATTCAGTTCTAGTCCAATTTAAATTTTCATCAACAAGCTTCCTCCACCCTTGGGTGGACTCTGTTGCAATAAAAAGCACTTGGCAAACTCATGCATGGCAATATATTCAAGGGAAAGAGGTCATGTACATTCATTACTTATGACAGCCTCAAGGAAGTCCCTGAGGTGACTCTACTCCAACAAAAGGTTTCTCAGGTATTGCAGAGCCAATGGGTTAGTGTGCGCGTGCGCGCACGCGCGTGTGTGTGTGTGTGTGTGTGTGTGTGTGTGTGTGTGTATGCTGATGGTATTCTTGACCTTGATCTCATTAAATTATCCATTCTGAAACAATACAAAAAGCAAGTGACTTCCAAATAATTGGCTGTTTCATCCTTGGCAGTTCTTGATGGTGCTTCCTGAGTTGTCTCCCATCCATATCCATGGCATTGGGGACCCCAGTAGCTATCAGTCTCTCACTCAAAAAAATGGATGTTGGGACTTCCCTGGTGGTTCCGTGGTTAAGATTCTGCACTTCCAATGCAGGGGGCGTGGGTTCGATCCCTGGTCAGGGAACTAAGATCCCACATGCCACGCAGTGTGGCCAAAAAAAAAAAAATGAATGTCACCCACATTCCTCTATTGCTGTGTTCTTCCTCTGGCAGTCAGTACTGGTGTGGCCTGGTGACTGTACTGTGTCACCTTTGTTATACTTACAACTGCATCAACCAGAATAGCCTTCCCTGTAAATTACCAAATTAGAATGGGCCATGAGAGAAATGTACGCAAGATTTGGAAGATAAAAGTGAGTCAGTAACTATTGCTTCTGAAGGTGTTTTTGAAGCAAGACGCAGTAAAAGAGACTCAAAGGTAACAGGTGGATTTCAATTTGTTTTCACTCTCCTCTGCTATATATGCAGTTTTTCTTCCCAGCTGCTGGCTCAGCTGGCAAGAGCATTGTCAGCCCCACCACTGCACACCCTCAACTGTGGACCCACAGAGGTTGGTCTGCACCGAGAGAACACGTTCCTATAGAGAACATGCCCCTATAGAGAACACGTTTCTTTGCACAAGCTGCCCCTTCATGGTCCAACTTCTGGCTCTGGAAATGCTTGGCTTCTCAGGTTAGCTAATTAATTACTCTTTCCCTCACCTTCCAGCCCTTGCCACTTCTTCACACTTTTAGACTTTCACTTCCCATCTCTTCCCCGAATTGGTCTAATTCCTATAATAATTCTTTATCCCACAGCATCGATAGTGATTCTCCTTGAGACAGGTCAAACCCTGATTGAGATGGGTGAAAACATTTGCTCTTCTCTTTGTTAAAATGGTGTGGCTTTACCTGAGTTCAAGGGAAACACGGATTTTTCTACATCATTCTTTGCTTCCTCACCTTCACATTTGGAAGCAGAAATCACCCTAAGATTGCCAACTCCTGGATTTCTGGATGGGTCAGATGTGGATGAGGGTTCAGACCATTATCCTTCCCAGCACCACCTCAAACATCCAGAGGATGTCACTGCACATCCTACTATTCTCATGGTTATTGGGGGTGGGGGATGCAGGAAGCAGAAACACTACTTGTCCACATTCTACATTTCATCTCATCTCTGTAGCAGTTCATAATATCTGTGCTATTTTTCCTTTTGTATTCCCATTCCTCTTGTATTATACCTGTTGTGGTGTCTTTTGAATTCCAAGATAAGATTTAGCATTTTTGTTCTGGCTGTCCTTATGAAGACTTCAGGAAAATAAAATTAAAATTAACCCTAATGTGACATCTTCATACTTTTAATGTTTAATCAGCTACAAGTAGCTGTTTACCTGCTCTAAAGCAGGTGAGGAGTATTGCTGAGTATGGGCTCTAGCTTGTGACTTCACTCCCTTAGGGACTGCAATAACTTTCTCGGGGAGGGGAAGCAGATTCCAAGGAGACAGTAGAAAATTGGCAAGATGTCAGGATACCGGATTTATATGCTGGGTTTCAGGTTCAACTTTGAATTTTTCTGAGGAGCAGAAATGTGTTGATGCAATCAGATCAACACCATTTCTGTTTTAGAAGCCTGGGTGATAAGGAATCTTAAGGAAATCTTAAGTGTCTGAGAGTCCAGGAATGCCCAGGATTTATCCACAATAAGCTGGACCTCAGGTGTGTGGGGAACAGCTTCAGGTTGTAGCATTGCATGGAGTTGTGTAGCTCCTGCTATTCTCACCCAACAGAAGACACCAACTCAGGAAATGGAGTGAACCTTAGGCTGCAGGGTCCTTCCTGAGCAGGTAGGGAGCCAAGAAACTGAGAAATGTGACAGAGGTGGTCCCTTTCCACTGGACTGCTTTTGCTTTAGTTGATGAGGAAAAGGTATTGTGAGCAGAAAGTAGGCCTTGGAGGCAAAGGACTTTGATCTCTAAAGATTTCTGTTAACTGTGGGCTGCTGTCTGAATTTTGACATTTAAAATGTCTGTTTATAAATTTGTCAGTCATCAGTAATGAATAGCAAATGCCAGAATGTTCTGCTTTTTGTTCTTCAGATTGAATCACCCTAAAATACCTTTCCTATTTGCATTTTGCTATCTTAATCATTTGCAACTAATTAGATATTGATTTCGCTTCTTAATCTTTTACATTTAAGTGGATTCATTTTTTCATAATGTTTCACGTGTTTGAAATGGTCATCATGTTACAGAACCAAACTTGGGTCCTCTTGCCCATGTGCAGTAAAGCGGATCTACTGACACTGGATTGTGGTGAAGGAAAGTACAACATTTATTGCAAGGCATCCAACATGGGGCCAAACAAGGAGAACAGGCAGCCCATGCTCAAAAGACCCTAACTCCCTGATGGCTTTCAGGGAAGTGTTTTTAAAGGCAAAGTGAAAGCAGAGGGTCATGGAGTACGCGATCAGCATATAGACATCCTCCTGATTGATTAGTGGTGAGGTAATCAATCAATTAGTGGTGGGTGGTATTTTGGAAATCTCAATCATCAGCCTTCTGGTTCCAACTGGTCTGTGGTCAACCTGCAGGTGGACAGCATGCAGTTAACTTCTTCAACCGAGTGGAAGTTTTTGTATCTGCAAAGCAACTCAAGAATATGGCTCAGGATATAATCTATAGCCCTTGAATAGGAACTAAGGGTCCTTGACTTTGTTTTATAGCTAAACTATTATTATTTTGTCTTGCTTGACTATTTTCCTTTGTTTCTGCATTTTCTCATTTCTCTGATTAAATTTGGTCTTTGGAACAAAGGGAAGGACTGGGAGGCTAAAGGTTTTCTACAAACAAGAGAGAGGCAGGGGGCATGGGGTTGGGGGGTGGGGGTTCTGTCCCCAGGAAGGCCCCACAGGGTCCTGCTTGGTTTCAATCATAAGAGTTCCTTTTATGGTAGTCCAGAAAGAGTTCAAACTTATCTGGTATCCCATCTGTATCTGAGTCCTAAGCCAATAACTGAAGTAAAAACCCTCCCTCAACCCTATCCAAAAGCATCTGAAAAGAACAGTCTGTATGGATTTCTTCCATCTGTTCTTCAAGAAGCTTTATTTGCCTGGCCAGCCAAGGAGAGAAGTTTGTGTAGGTAGCTTGGCATTTTCCAGGTGTCATAGTCATAGTCTCTGTCTCTGATGCTTCCATGCTCACTTGGTCTATGATAAACTTTTAACACTATAAGAAAAAAATGGCTACTGAATTCCCTTGGTTGGGTTATTCCAAATTCAGCCATACTGCCTGGAATCCTCAAACCAAAGAAAACAGGATGATCACATCATGAGCAAGCCTGTCTGTTCTACAATCTAAGATGTGAGTTTCTACTCCCTAGTGAAAACAAATGTGTAAGGATGTTCTATGTAATAAAAAAGGTTAACAATAATTGTCAGGCACTTTACATACATTGTTTGATTGAAGCGATCTGAAATATGCAAAGTACACCTATGAGGAGATTACTATGCGTGAGATTAACTAACACACGAATTGTTAGGTAACTGTTTCATGCCCAATCCAGCATGGGAACCTTAAGCTATATGACTGCAGAGCCTGTCTCCTAACTCTGTATTCTACTGTGTTGCTCAGAGCATTTATTTTTGCCAAATCCCACCTAGATAACTCACTACTGATTTGCCAAGGCAAGTACTCTCTAGAAGCCATTGGATAATGACTCAGTCTCCCCAGACTTCTTTTTGCTAGTAGATCTTTGGACTGCAACACCCACATGCCAACTCTCTGGGGGTGTCCCAGCCTTGTAATACACCTGTTCATGGCCTCTACCCCAGTAAGAATGCAGCAGATGCCGCTATTTGAAGATAAGGATAAGGTCAGTGAACATGTATAACATTGGTCAGAAACAATTGTTTTTTTAAAAACCTTTCATTTTGTATTTCTACTAAATTTCTCATTTAGGATAAAGAGAAGTGGATACCCTATGATATAAGAAAATCATTACTTAGTAGACCATGAACAAAGACATGGGAAATATCACTTCTAATTCTCTCCCATCCTGTGATATCAGTCTCCATCAAAAGCAGCTCATGCCCTTCCTGTGCTATAAAACCTTCTTTGACATTATCAGACCAAAGCAGTTAGTTTAATTTTAAACATAATCAGAGGATTACTTACCCCACTCAATCAGACACAATAAATGCTGGGAGGATCAGCTGAGCTTTGCAGCACTATGTGAGCTGTAGTGTTCTGGTGATATCTGTTTGTTGTAGACTATTGATTTCTACAAGTAGTACAATTTCTAAAAGGAGAAGAAATATGTGAGAAAATCCTTTAAAATGAAAATAAGTCCAGTGATGAGAAGGTATTTGATGAAGTGGATTTCTCTTTCATCCTGGGGGTTTCTAAGAGATCCAATCTGTTCATTCAAATAATGGTAATGATACAAATGTTAACAACATCTGAAAATTTGTTTTTCAGATTTATGTTATTAATGTTCTGAGTGCTTTACATATATTATCATATTTATTCTAACAGTCTCATGAGGCAGATATTATTACATTTCCCATTTTACATATAAGGAAAACATGCCTCAGAGTTGTTTACTAAATGCCCAGTATCACAGCACTATTAAGTAAGTCTACTAACATTTAAAATCATATCTGCCTGATCCCAGACACTACACTCTTAAATACTGTTTCTGCACTATAAACTGCAAACAGGTGAAAGTTGCACTCTGGGCATTGGCTATTGTCTCTGAATTTATTTGGACTAACACCTGCCCATTTCCCTTCCATTACTCTTTTCTATTGTCTTGGCTGGTTTTTTAGCACCCTGCATGTGTGATTATTAATTTTGTGTGTCAACTTGACGGGGCCATAGGGTGCCCAGATATTGAGTCAACATTATTTTGGGTGTGTCCGTGAGAGTTCTTTGGATGAAATTAACATTTAAATCGTAGACTGAATAAAACAAATTGCCCTGCTTAAAGTAGGTGGCCTTCAGTCAATCAGGTGAAAACCTGAATAGAACAAAAAGTGTGACCTTCCCCCAAGTAAGAGCATTCTTCCTGTCTGATTGCCTTTGAACGAGGACATTGGATTTTTTTCTTTCCTTTGGACTCAAATGAAGCATTTTCTCTTCTTGAGCCTCAAGCTGCTGCCCTTTAGACTGGTACTACACCATTTCTCAGGCCTTTGTTGAACTCAGACTTGAATCATCAGTTCTCCTGGGTGTCCGGCTTGCCAATTCATCTTACAGATCTCGACAGTTTCAAGCTTCCATATTCACATTAGCTAATTTCTTATAATAAATCTGTGTGTGTGTGTGCGCGCGTGCGCGTGTGTTTTTCTCCTATTGATCTTATTTCTCCGGAGAACCATGATTTATACACCAGTTGATCTAGAACCTCAATCACAGTAACATTGCCAACGCTTCTATCTTATTTGGATGCATCATTATGGCTCCATGTTGGTATTCAAATACAAAGGAATTCTGAGCATCTTTTCATGTGCTTATTGGCCATCTGTATGTCTTCTTTGGAAAAATGCCTATTCAGTTCCTCTGTCCATTATTTTAAATCAGGTTGTTTGTTTTACTGATACTGAGTTGTGTGAGTTTTTTTTTATTTTGGATATTAAACCTTAACAGTAATGTCATTTACAAATATTTTCTCCCACTCAATAGGTTGTATTTTCATTTTGTTGATGGTTTCCTTCAATGTGCAAAACCTTTTAAGTTTTACTAGGTACAGTTTTTTTCATTTTTGCACTTGTTTTCTTTGCTTGGGGAGACAGAGCCAAAAAAATATTGCTGAGACCTATGTCAAAGGGTATACTGACTTGTTTTTTTATAGGAATTTAATTGTTAGAGGTCTTATATTTAGGTCTTTAATCAATTTTAAGTTTGTTTTTGTATATGGTGTGAGAAAATGTTCTAATTTCATTCTTTTACATGCAGCTGTTCAGTTATCCCAGTGCCACTTATTGAAGAGTCTATCTTTTCCCCATTGTGTATTCTTGCCTCCTTTGTTGCAGATCAATTAACCATATGTGTGTGGGTTTATTTCTGGACTAACTATTTTGTTCCATTGATCTATGTGTCTGTTTCTGTGCCATTACCCTACTGTTTTTTTTTATTAACATTTTTTTGGAGTATAATTGCTTTACTATGGTGTGTTAGTTTCTGCTTTATAACAAAGTGAATCAGCTATACATATACATATATCCCCATCTCTCCTCCCTCTTGCATTTCCCTCCCACCCTCCCTATCCCACCCCTCTAGGTGGTCACAAAGCACCAAGCTGTTTTGATCACTGTAGCTTTGTAGTTTAGTCTGAAGTACAGGAACATGATATTTGCAGCTTTATTCTTTTTTTCTCAAGATTATTTTGTCTATTCAGGGTCTTTTGTGGCTCCATAAATAATCATCAGGGACATGCAAATCAAAACCACAATGAGATACAACCTCACAACTGTCAGAATGGCCATCCTCAAAAAGACAAGAAATAACAAGTGTTGGCAAGAATGTGGAGAAAAAGAACATTAGTACACTGTTGGCAGGAATGTAAATGGTACAACCACTATGAAAAAAAGTATGGAGATTCCTCAAAAAATTAAAAATAGAACTACCATATGATATAGCGATTCCACCCCTAGGTATATGTCAAAGAAAATGAAAACAGTAATTTGAGAAAATATGTGCAGCCCAGTGTTCATAGCAGCATTATTTACAATAGCCAAGATATTGAAGCAACCTAAATATCCATCAACAGATGAATGGATAAAGAAGATGTGGAATACATATACAATAGAATATTACTCAGCCAGAAAAAAGAATGAAAATTTTGCCATTTGCAACAACATGGATGGACCTGGAGGGTATTACACTTAGTGAAATAAGTCAAACAGGGAAAGATAAATGCTGTATGTTATCACTTATATTTGGAATATAAAATATAAAACAAAGGAATGACTATAACAAAACAGAAACAGACTCACAAATAGAGAAAAAAACTAGTGGTTACCAGTGCAGAGAGGGGTTGGAGCAAGGGCAAGATAGATGAACGTGTGTTAAAAGATACAGACTACTAGGTACAAAGTAAACAAGATACAAGGATATAATGTAGGGAGTATAGCCAATATTTTTAACAACTTTATATGGAGTATAATCTTCAAAAATATTCGATCACTGTGTTTGTACCCTTGGAACTAATATAATATTGTAAGTCAGCTGTAGTTCAATAAACATATATATGTGTTATATATACAATATATAACACATATAGATTACATTATAAATTAAAAAATACAAAGGAATTTTTCAATCACTTTATGGATTTGAAATAAGGAGAGGGTGAAATAATGTCTGTGTTCTGGATGCAAAATGTCATGTTCAGGAATTCAGAGACAATCACAGAAAGCAAGACCACAATAACAATAAAACACAGGCAGGGTTAATCCATGGTAAAATCTTAAGATCAGGCATCTTTTCTTGGGAGTCTCATCATTTTATTTCTTAGTCCATTCTATATTACCATATAGGAGAGGTTGAGAGTCCTAGTCCAGTGTTTCAGGGAATATCTCTATGACCTATTGATTATATTTGCATCCTGACCTTTATTCTCTTGCATTTTCAGACATAATAAATGCTGGGAGGATCAGCTGAGCTGATGCAAATTATTCTTGCATTTTCAATTTGCTTAACCTCTTTGAATTAATGCATTTTATAAATTGCTCAATCTTCCATTAAAGGTTCTGTCACATGCCCCCTTACTTCATACAATGCATCCCTTCTGAACTTCTCTATACTCACATTCACTCTAGACTCCCAAATCTGCAACTAGAATACCAAGTCCATTTGTCTAGAACAAGGGCTCAGACCATGCCTCCTTCAAGACTGTCCTCATGATTCTACCTTGAAAGTTGCAGAATTTCCACCAAGAAAGAAAAGCAAAAGCTTAAGTGTATATACCCTATTAAACCTCTCAGTTTATCTTTGCATATTCCAGAAGAAGGAATAGAGATAATCAGTGGGTATTTAGAAGACTTGAACCCAAAAGATAATATGAAAAAGCCACAGTATTACAAAGTCTGGAAATCTTGACAGCCATACGTGTTAATCCCATCTCGTTGTTCCACTAACTGAAGATATGTTAGTACTCAGGAATCCAACAAAGAGTCCTAATAGTCTCTCCCATATGTGATTTAATTCAGTCATGTCACAAAAGTATCTTTAGGAAGAATACTAGCACATTTATTTTTATTGCTCTAATGTCTATACTAAATTCAAAATATTTAAACCTGCAATACACATCTCAAAGTTAATACATCTAAATTTTTCACTTAAATTCTTCCCTCTGTTGTCTTAGATTCAGAATATAGTTCCCTCATTCCCCCAAATGTTTCATTCCAGAGCATAGTCTCGATGTCTCTGTTTTTCCTCACCGAACTCCATTTCCTCAAAAAGTGTTGAGTTGTAGTCCAAAAATCTGTCTGAAGTTTTTCTTTTTTCTTCTCCAGTGCTTCTACCCCATTATATCTACATTATCTTACATGTGGTCTACTGCAGTAGCCTCCTAATTATCCTTCCTACTTTTGCATCCTTATAATTTATTTTTCAAGGAGCAGTCAGAATGGCATGTTAACACTTAAATGAAATTAACTTCTCCTTGACTTAAAATTTTCCATTGGCTTTATATTAGCTTCGTATTGCTTCTCTAACAAAATCGGTGATTTAAAGTAACACAGATTTATTATCTTATAGTTCTGGAGCTCAGAAGTTTAAAATGAGTCTCACTGTGCTAAAATCCAGGTGTCAGCCAAACTGTATCCTTTCTGGAAATTCTAGGGGAGAATCTGTTTCCTTGCTTTTTACAGCTTCTAGAAGTTGCCTGCATTACTTGGGTCTTAGACTCTTTCCATCTTCAAAGTCAGCAGTGGAATATCACGTCTTTGTCAAATGCCATCACTCTGACACTGACTCTTCTGCCTTGAACTTTTAAAGCCCCTCATGATTACTTGGGCCCACCTGTGTAATGCAGGTTAAACTCCCTATTTCAAGGTCAGCTGATTAGTAACCTTAATTCCCCTTTGTCCTGTAAAGTAACACATTCACAGGTGCAAGGGATTAAGCCATAGCCATCCTTGGGCCATTATTCTGCCTACCACACGTTAATAAAAAATTTTTTTTAAATGTGGAAACCACTTTTCAAATTCTAAATTCCCCTATTGCTTGGCCTCTGCTCCACTCTCAGTCTCCACTTAAGACAGCTATCTCCTTTGCTCACTGGAATCTGTCACACTGACCTTGAGTGGACTTCTGATCTAACCAAATGTCACCTGCCTTAGGACCTTTGCACTTGCTGTTCCTTTGTGAGAAAGGTTGTCTCCAGATGTTCATGGGCTCATTCTTGTCATTCTTAGACCATTTCCCCAGAGAGGCTTTTCTGACTGCTCCATATAAAATAGTTCCAAATGTTACACTCTTAATTTATTTCCTTTATAGAACTTATCACCAGCTTAAATTGCCTTATTCATTTGTTCTCCTGTGTAATGTCTTTTTACCCTCCAGAAAGAAAAATACATGTGAACAGGAGTCTTGTCTATTGTTCTAAAAACTTTACCTCCAGAATTTACAACAGTGCCTTGCTTGTAACTTCTCAATATATATTTGTTGAATAAATGATTGAATAATTCCATGAATAAATTTTAAATGAATGTCACCAAATCATTCATGCACTTACATTTCTTTTCTTCCAGCAGGAAAATGATTTGTCCATCTTTTTCAGTCTCCACAGAGCTAGCCATAATTTCAAAAGGAAGAAACCTTCAATTCCTTGCTCCCTCTTGGGTACCATGCCTCATTCCTCTGAGGGCATTTTTAGCTCACAACAAAGTTGTCTTTATTCTGTAGTTCCTTAATCCCCTTTTCATCTGATGCTCTGGGAAACAAAAAAGTAGCTGCTCTCAGAGGAATGGACTAGAAAATTACATTAATTTAGAAAACAAGAGAATTTGTCATGAGGTTCTATAATCTAAATGGAATGTGAAGGTCACTCTGTGCCTCTCCATGCCTCTCCTTAAATTGCATAATGTGCTTCTCCCATTCTTACTTGCATTTCATGCAAATTCTTACTTGTGTTCTTTAGCTACAAATTTGGAAACGCAGTCAATCAAATACTGCTCCAGATAAATCTGAGGCAAAAGCTATTGCATTAGCTCTAATAGAGCATCTTTGCAAGCTTGACCTAACCCTTTCAGGATCTGTTCTGATTAAATTTTAGATTCTGTTATGTCTCTTGTCATACATTTCTCTCTTGTGACTTTAAAGTTTAGGAGAACTTGCTCATTCCTTCCAAGATCCTGGTGGATTCATTCCTATTATATGTACACCCTTTAAGGTGCTCAGGTTATGAGGAAAAAAATACCTATTCTCATTTCCCATTTGACTACATGTGTTACATGGTTTAAGAATTCAGTGTGGGCAGAGGCCATCTATTTCTTGTTTAGCAGGGCATGCTTAGTAAATAACAGAAACCTATACTCAATTGATATTTGCTTAATTTATTAATCGATGTCTTAAATATATGAGACTTCGGAATAGATAAAATTGATTAATTTTTGTTTGTTTTTTTAAAAGGAGACAACTCACTTGGACTGGTTACTAGTCACATTATTTTACTCCAAACTGTCCGTAAAGAACCATATTTTAATTTTGCTCATTCTATTAAAAATAGTTATACTAGTGACCTAAGGATTAGACAAACTTACCAAAGGCACTCCTATTCACTTCTGCTTGTAAAAACAGTGTGGATATGAAAGCCATGTTTTATTGGTGCATGTAGAACCTAGGTATGACACACTACAAACTTTCCAATAGCACTTATTTTTCATTAATCTCAATTTCATTGAGACATTGCATTATGTGGATAAGTCCCTGAAGAATTTGAAGTCTGGGGCAATTCTTTTCTATATAATTGAGTACAGTATATGATATTTATATAGTCCTACCTTCCAGGGAGCTCAAAGCACTTGATAAATATCATCCCACTGATCCTATCCACTTTTCTGAACAGTAAATGGCAAGAACTTGTATCACCATTTAGCAGTGAGAGAAAACTCTGGGAATGAAAATGAAAAAAGACTGGTAAGAGGGATGAAAGTATCTTGGTCATGGAGTTTAAGTAAAAGCTCTCCTGAGTCCCTAAAGTTTATCTTTCCTCTAAATTTTTTTAGCTCTAATAATTAAACAGTGTTTTTTACCTTTTCTGCTTTGATATTTTTTTAAAATATAAACCTTGATTTTAAGTCATCTTGATTACAAGTCTGGGAAATATGTAATTCTTCCTCTTGCTACACAATTTGTCTCTGAAATCTATCTAATTCTGCCCTTCTTTCTTATGTTTAATTAAGAATCACAGTTAAGTAACTTGAAATAACTGGAGAAGTCATTGCCCCAACTCCTAATGTTACAATTCCAAAAAGACAAGCCTAAAGTAAGAAAAAGATTTGCCTGCAGTCACATTGTTTGAGAAGAGCAAAGGAGATACTGGAATCAAGGCTTTCTGACTCAAGTGATTTTTGTTATTACTATACAGTAATTCAGAACCAGGAAAGAATTATATTTAAAGGCCATTAGTGTAACCACATGGCAGGGGAAAGATATCTCAGAATGCCTCCTATGTAGGCAGGTTTCATTGTCATTGCTGTTGTGTTCTTTTTCCACAATTGTATCCCTATTACTTAGCATAAATCTCGGATGACTGAATAACACAGTGTTCTTATGACAGTGGATGCTAAGGTAGATGTACGGCATCACTATCTTAGATGGCTTGATGGCGTTTGACATCCTGAAATGGACATGATAATGCTGTGGTTTAGATAAGCCAGAGCCATTTCAGTTCTGATAGAGTTTTGTTGAAATGTGCTCATTTTTCCTTGACTTCTCAAGATTATCTTAAGTAATTCCAAGTTGGAAGGCAGGGAATACTTAGGACATTTTAGCAGGACAAATAATTCTTCAACTATCTCATCAACATATTTTAATATAGATGAAGGGAGATTACAGAATACATTTGTAGTGTCTGAAAAATTTTTAAAAATAATAAGAACACATGGACCAGTGACTACATTCTTTGTGTCCACATAAATGGTGAGGTAGGCCCTTTGCTTTTTTTTTTATATATTTTTAAAATTTTATTTTATTTATTTATTTTTTAATTTTTGGCTGCATTGGGTCTTCGTTGATGCACGTGGGCTCTCTAGTTGTGGCGAGCGGGGACTACTCTTGGTTGTGGTGTGTGGGCTTCTCATTGCTGTGGCTTTTCTTTGTTGTCGAGCACGGGCTCTAGAGCACAGGCTCAGTAGTTGTGGCGCGCGGACTTAATTGCTCCACAGCATGTGGGATCTTCCTGAACCAGGGATCAAACCCATGTCCCCTGCATTGGCAGGCGGATTCTTCCTCCCTAGAAGTGCCACTAGGGAAGTCCCTATAGGCCCTCTGCTTTTAATCAGTTCCTACCTGAGGGACAGAAGATTCAGAATCAAACAACTTTTCCTGTGTGTTGTCATTGAAACCAACAATAAAGATGATTGACTCACCATAAACATTGCCAAATTCCTCTTGGTGGATGGGACCTGATGTTAAAACAATGACATAAACTGTCTCTACTAGAAGGTAAGCTTCGTGAAGGGAAGTTTGCTCTCTTTCTCTCTCTCTCTCTTTAATATTTATTGATGGATTTCCAGCACCACAATGAGTGCTCTCTAGTCAGAACCCTAATTCTACCTATTCTATTGTTATCTCTCAGTCCAAGTATCATCTAAAACAGTCCCTTTAGCTCACCTGTGGTCTAGAGGAATCTCATGCCCATAAGGCTCTATTCTAAGAAGCACAGGAAATCCCAGAGGGCAAAACTATACTATGTAAAGTTTGTCACATCACCTGGTTCTCAGAATGCTCTTAATAGATCTCTGTGTTATTATTTCCCCAAATCCTTATTTTACTTCCACTCTGAGCCAAGCACCTTAATGCAGGGCTTATTATGTACTTTAATTGCTAAACTAGCACACTTTGCTATAGATAGAGATAGAGATACATAGATATACAACATTCTCCTTTATTAGCATGTGAGATTCTGGAGCATAAAGCCTATCTTGCAGTAAGCTCTATGACACTAGGGCATAATTCAAGTGCTTGGCACCTAACAAGAGCCCAGGAAATAGTTATTAAATAAGCCAAATTAATAAATATTGGCTAAGTCAAATTAGTATATATGACAGAATTTCATAACTATGGTAATTTCAGGACATTTCTAGACATGGTAATAAAGGTTTAATGCCATTTTAATATTAAATCTAAACAAATGCAAAGTTCACAATTCACAGTGAATAAGAAATGCCTTCACATTGGGTTCCTACAGCTTCTGCCTCTGAGTGATCCTTTATTAGTGACAGATTATGCAAATCTCAAATGAGGCTTTGCCCTGGGTCCTAGAGGAATTAGATACTTTGTAGAGAGTGCCATAAGTGCCTAACTTCAATTTATGTTTCCAGAATGTATCAGTTAGTTGCCCTTAAGAAAAGAAAATCTTTGGAACTGGATTGTATTCAAACACGATAGGTGGAAAAACCAACTTTTTCTTATTACTATTTTTGTCAGTATCAATAGGTTTTCTAACTACTATCGTATATTCTAATTTAAAACTGCGTGTCCTCCCCAAAATGAGAACTGAGAATGAAAGGCAAGCTTTAAATGTAGAATGCTTTACTCTTAGAATTACTGCTGAGTACATAGAAAATGAAAATGCTATTTAAAAGTTCAGGAAGTGTCTGATAAGAAATAAAGAGGTCAGAAAATAGTTTCTCCTGATAAGCCTACATTTCGAATATATTTTATAGAGCAGTAAATTGCCTGGATATTCAAACAAATAACTAAAATACTTTACTCAAAATTTGTTTCCCATAATTATTGGCTTTGCAAAATTTAACTGATTGATTTCCCTGTCCCTGAACAAGATTAGCAAATTCCCTAAAATAAGAATAGCAAAAAGAAATAAAGATAGTGATTTTCCCTCCTCTTTTCATATATATATGTGTGTGTGAGTGTGTGTGTGTGTGTGTGTGTGTGTGTGTGTGTGTTATCAGTATCTTTAAAAAATGTACTGGTATAAAAGGTAGCTCACAAAATGTAGATTATTCTAATTTTGTCTTTGCTTCAGTTTAATAAAAGTTGAGGGTAAATACATGGGTATGTTTATAAGCTTGCTAAGAAAATATGAATTTTGGGTTTGTTAATTCACGTCTTTCTCTTTCAAAGTGACTTATTTGGGAAGAAATCCAGACCTAAGAGATGATGGCTCAAGTCATCTTTTTGCAAAGGATAAAAGGTTCCATTATGCATACATGTTCCCTACTCCTATATTTTCATATATTATTTAGAAACATTTATTGAGTCATTTCTATGGACCAGACACCATTGAAACAAGGATGAATAAAAATCAGACCGACTCACAAAAACCTCTCAGTTTATTGGGGAAGAGAGCAGGTACTTTATACACTGTTAGTAGTACAGTGAAGATTTGAACTTGTTCATATGGAAACATAGGGAAAAGGTACTTAAGGAATGCTCTTATATGCTGCTCTCATGGGAATGAGCAGGAAAGTGATGGTTGATGCTTGATCCAAACTACTCAAGCAGGGGAAAGCCATTGTAGAAAGAGTCAGTGTAATATCTAAAGACATGGAGTAGAGAAATATTTGCTTGTTCACGAAATTCTTTTTAGTTTGAAGTCACAGAAGAATCTAGTATCTATAGGACTATGGTAGAAGACAGAGATAGAATGGAAACCAATTAGGTAAAGAATGTTATTTAGATAGTGTGGTAGGCACTCGGGTTAGTGGTGGATGAAGCCGTCCTAATGCAGGGGTCTCCTCATGGGAGGCTTTGTATGCCATGACAACTCATTTCAGATTATCCTGTAAATGAAGACCGTCATGAAAGCATAATTAAGCTAAAGAATGTCATGATCAGGTTTATATCATTCAAATAGCTATGTGGGGATTGAATTTAACAGAGGACACAATACCAGGGTCAGGGAAACTAATTTGGAAGCGATTGCACTGGTCCTGGCAGGAGAATGCTAGGACTTGAGAGTGACAATGACAAAAAAAAGAGTAATTTGTCATGCATGTAGTGATGATTGTACACAGAACTTCATGTGTATGTGTGTGTGTGTGTGTGTGTGTGTGTGTAGATGAAGAGTTGCAGATTTGCAGATATACTTTTCTTGGTTTGTGAATTTATCAACTTGGTAGAAGTTAGGGTAACAAACATAATATGAATAGTGAATTTAAGAGGACTATACATGTTTTCATTTATTCATTTATAAATACTTTCAGTATTTTCCTTTGAGGGTCTATAAAACCGTTATTCAGTGCTGTCTTTTAGTACGTATTGAGGAGGTATGAGTATATTCATTAAAACCACAGAAGCACTAAAATATCCCAGAAGAGGATTTAGAGCACTGTTTATTAATTTTTGATTGTTATTACAGATAACAGCTTTGAGAATCAGAGTAAATCTATAACTCCTACATCTCAAGTTTGGCATTCATCATCAGGGGATTCATTTTCCTCTAAGAGCATTCATTGGCCCTAGGTTAAGAACCTTTTGCATTACATGAAGAAAGAGGAGGAATAGTAATGAAACCCTCAGGGAAACTACTAAGTAAACCATTAAAAACATTGACTTTAGTTTTGACTGAAAATATTTTCCCCATTGAGCTCATCTCTGTTGGATATTTCTCTTAAAGAATAAATCAACCATTGACTCCATGTATTAATGAATTAGGTCATACATCATGATCTTGCAATCTAGAAAATATAATTTTAAGAGAAAACAGTGAAAAATTATTTTCCAAGTCAGGAGACTGTTTTTATTTTGTCATAAATTCTAAGATCTTCAAGAAAATTCATAGTGTTCCTTGCCTGAAGCCTGACCATATTTTTTAAGCTTATATAAATAATATTGCTCTTTGATGCTTAATTAAGACTTTTGGCATGAGTACCACCACTGAGCTGCCTGCCAATATAAAACAATTAACTCCCTAGCTAAAAATAGCTCTAGCTAAATTGAAATTCACAGACAATGAACGAGTGGTTGAGAGTGTTTATTGAATACCATGCCCCAATTTTGTTAATGAAGGTGTACATCATTCTCCAGTTGGTACATTATTTATGAAGCCAGGAGTTATTCCAGTTTCTATAGCTTGTGCCAGGGTCTATAATTTAGTCAGTAAAGAGAAGACACATGGTGCAGACATATGCCATCATAACAGTGGAGAATCCTGAGCCCTGGGATAGAATTGGTCCAGGATGAATGTCTACCGGTTTCTATTGGGTTGGCCAAAAAGTTCCTTCGTCTTTTCTTAAGATGGCTCTGGTAGAGCTTAGTTGTCTTTAACTTCGTTCAAAACAATTTTGTAAGATTGTATTGTGACAGCTGTCATATCAGCATGCATTTAAAAAAGACATCACAATTGGTGAATTTTTGTGTAGCCATTTTAATATTGAAGATGGAAGAAAAACGCAACATTTTCAGCATATTATGCTTTATTAACTCAAGAAAGGTAAAAACACAACTGAAACGCAAAAAAAAAGATTTGTGCAGTGTATGGAGAAGGTGCTATGACTGATTGAAAATGTCAAAAGTGGTTTGCAAAGTTTCGTGCTGGAGATTTCTCACTGGACGATGCTACATGGTTAGGTAGAGCAGTTGAAGTTGATAGTGATCAACTCGAGACATTGAGAACAATCAATGTTATACCACGGGGAGAGAGTCGCCATACTCAAAATGCCCAAGTCAAGCATTGAAAATCATTTGCACCAGCTTGGTTATGTTAATTGCTTTGATGTTTGGGTTCCACATAAGTTAAGCAAAAAAAACCTTCTTGACTATATATCCGCATGCGTTTCTCTACTTAAACATAACGAAATAGTTCCGGTTTTAAAACAAATTGTGATGGGCAATGAAAAGTGGATACTGGTGGAATCCATAAGGTGGAACAGAAGAGATTATGGGGCAAGCGAAATGAACCACCACCAACCACACCAAAGGCCGAAGAATGTGATGTTGTGTATATGGTGGGATTGGAAGGGAATCCTCTATTTATGAGCTCCTTCCAGAAAACCAGATGATCGACTCATTCCAACAAGTACTGCTCCCAATTAGACCAAATGAAAGCAGCACTCGAAGAGAAGCTTCTGGAATTAGTAAACAAAACTCATAATCTTCCATCAGGATAATGCAAGACCACATGTGTCTTTGATGACCAGGCAAAAACTGTTACAGCTTGGCTGGGAAGTTCTGATTCATCCACTGTTTTCACCAGACATTGCACCTTTGATTTCCATTTATTTTGGTCTTCACAAAATTCTCTTAATGGAAAAAATAATTCCTTGGAAGACTGTAAAAGGCTCCTGGAACAGTTCTTTGCTCAAAAGATAAAAAATTGGGGGACGATGGAATTATGAATTTGCCTGAAAAAAATGGCAGAAGGTAGTGGAAGAAAATGGTGAATATGCTGTTCAATAAAGTTCTTGGTGAAAATGAAAAATGTGACCTTTATTTTTACTTAAAAACTGATGGAACTTTTTGGCCAACCCAATAGATTGCCCCACCTCACAACCTCCTACCCATTAAATTCTAATTTTTTTAATTAACATTTTCCAAATAGCACATGTCAGACATGAAACTAAGTGAGGAAGAAGGTAGAAAAGCTGGAAGTAGCAATCTTCACATGATATTCTCACTACTATTTTGTTCATTTAACACATGGAGATCACCTTCCTCCCCACAAATGCATCAAAAATACATCTACATGTGGAAAAACTCCTACAGAACACCTACTGAATGCTGGCAGAAGACCTCAGACTTCTCAAAAGGCAAGAAAATCCCCATGTACCTGGGTAGGGCAAAAGAAAAAAGAAAAAACAGAGACAAAAGAATAGGGACAGGACCTGCACCTCTGGGAGGGAGCTGTGAAGGAGGAAAAGTTTCCACACACTAGGAAGACACTTCACTGGTAGAGACGGGGTGATTGCGGTGGTGGAAGCTTCAGAGCCATAGAGGAGAGCGCAGCAACAGGGGTGCAGATGGCAAAGAGAAGAGATTTTCGCACAGAGGATTGGTGCCAACCAGCACTCACCAGCCTGAGAGGCTTGTCTTCTCACCTGCCTGGGCGGGTGGGGGCTGGGAGCTGAGGCTCGGGCTTCAGAGGTCAGATCCCAGGGGGAGGACAGGGGTTGGCTGCGTGAACACAGCCTGAAGGGGGCTAGTGCGCCACAGCTAACAGGGAGGGAGTCCGGGAAAAAGTCTGGAACTGCCTAAGAGTCAAGAAACCATTGGTTCAGGGTGCACGAGGAAAGGGGATTCGTTCCCTGTCTGCCCACAGAAGGCAGAGCACTGCCTAAACGAGTTCCAGAGACAGATGTGAGCTGTGGCTGTCAGCTTGGACCCCAGAGATGGGCATGAAACGCTAAGACTGCTGCTACAGCCACCAAGAATCCTATGTGCAAGCACAGGTCACTGTTCACACCCACACCCCCTGGAGCCTGTGCAGCCCACCACTGCCAGGGTCCCGTGATCCAGGACAACTTCCCCGGGAGAACACACGGCGTGCCTCAGGCTGTTGCAACATCACTTTGGCCTCTGCCGCCACAAGCTTGCCCCACATTCCAATTATAACTACAGTATCCCTTCCTCCACTGGCATGAGTGATCTAGAGCCCCCTAATCAGCCACTGCTTTAACCTCATCCTGTCTGGTGGGGAACAGAAGCTGGAGGACAATCTACATGCAGAGATGGGGCCAAAACCAAAGCTGAACCCCAGGAGCTGTGCAAACAAAGAAGAGAAAGGGAAATTTCTTTCTGCAGCCTCAGGAGCAGTGGATTAAATCCCCACAATCAATTTGAGGTACCCTGTATCTGGAGTACCTGAATAGACAACGAATCAACCCAAACTTAAGGCGGTGGACTTTGGGAGCAACTACAGACTTGGGGTTTGCTGTCTTAATTGGAATTGTTTCTGATTTTTATGTTAATCTTAGTATAGTTTTTAGCACTTGTTATCATTAGTGGATTTGTTTATTGGTTTGGTTGCTTTCTTCTTTACTGTATTTTTCTTTTTTTTATGACTTTTATATTTTCTTATTTTAATAATTAAACATTTTTTTCTATTTTAATTATTTTATTTTATAATTATATTTTTAAATTATATTCTTTTTTGTTCCCTTTTCTTCTGAGCCGTGTGGGTGACAGGGTCTTGGTGCTCCGACCTGGTGTCAGACCTGAGCCTCTGAGGTGGGAGAGCAGAGTTCAGGACATTGGACCACCAGAGACCTCCTGGCCCCATATAATATCAATCAGCAATGGCTTTCCCAGTGATGTCCATCTGAACGCTAAGACCCAGCTCCACCCAACAGACAGCAAGCTCCAGTGCTGGAAGCCCCACGCCAAACAACTAGCAAGACAGGAACACAACCCCACCCATTAGCAGAGAGGTTGCCTAAAATCATAATGAGTTCACAGACACCCCAAAACACACAACCGGATGCAGCCCATCCCACCAGAAAGACAAGATCCAGCCCCACCCACCAGAACACAGGCACCAGACCCCTCCACTAGGAAGCCTACACAACCCACTGAACCACACTTACACACTGGGGGCAGACACCAAAAACAATGGGAACTATGAACCTGCAACGTGAGAAAAGGAGACCCTGAACACAGTAAGTTAAGCAAAATTAGAAGGCAGAGAAACACAGCAGGTGAAGCGACAAGGTAAAAACTGACCACACCAAGCAAATGAAGAGGAAATAGGCAGTCTACCTGAAGAAGAATTCAGAGTAATGATAGTAAAGATGATCCAAAATCTTGGAAATAGAATGGAGAAAATGCAAGAAATGTTTAACAAGGACCTAGAAGAACTAAAGGGCAAATAAACAATGATGAACAACACAGTAAATGAAATTAAAAATTCTCTAGAAGGAATCAATACAGAATAACTGTGGCAAAAGAACATATAAGTGACCTAGGAGATAGAATAGTAGAAATAACTATCGCAGACCAGAATAAAGAAAAAAGAATGAAAAGAATTGAGGACAGTCTCAGTGGCCTCGGACAACGTTAAATACACCAACATTTGAATTATAGGGGTCCCAGAAGAAGAAGAGAAAAAGAAAGGGTCTGAGAAAATATTTGAAGAGATTAAATTTGAAAACTTCCCTAACATGGGAAAGGAAATAATCAAGTCCAGGAAGCTCAGACAGTCACATACAGGAAAAATCCAAGGAGAAACATGCCAAGACACATATTAATCAAACTATGAAAAATTAAGTACAAAGAATAAATATTAAAAGCACCAAGGGAAAAGCAACAAATAACTTACAAGGGAATCACCATAAGGTTAACAGCTGACCTTTCAGCAGAAAATATGCAAGCCAGAAGGGAGTGGCAGGACATATTTAAAATGATGAGAGTAAAAAACCTACCACCAAGATTACTCTACCCAGCAAGGATCCCATTCAGATTCAACGGAGAAATTAAAACCTTTAGAGACAAGCAAAAGTAAAGAGAATAGCACTACCAAATTAGCTTTACAACAGTGAATGCTATAGGAACTCTCTAGGCAGGAAACACAAGACAAGGAAAAGACCTACAGAAAGAAACCCAAAGCAATTAAGGAAATGTTAATAGGAACATACATATCGATAATTACCTTAAATGTAAACAGATTAAATGCTCCAACCAAAAGACATAGACTGGCTGAATGGATACAAAAACAAGACCCGTATATATGCTGCCTACAAGAGACACATGTCAGACCTAGGGACATGTACAAACTGAGTGAAGGGATGGAAAAAGATATTCCATGTAAATGGAAATCAAAAGAAAGCTGGAGTAGCAATTCTCATATCAGACAAAATAGACTTTAAAATAAAGACTATGACAAGAGACAACGAAGGACACTACATAAGGATCAAGGGATCAATCCAAGAAGAGGATATAACAATTGTAAATATTTATGCACCTAACATAGGAGCAACTCAATACGTAAGGCAAATGCTAACAACCATAAAAGGGGGAAATCAACAGCAACACAATAGTAGTAGGGGACTTTTAACACCCACTTTCAACAATGGTCAGATCATCCAAAATGAAAATAAATAAGGAAACACAAGCTTTAAATGACACAAGACTTAGTTGATATTTATAGGACATTCCATTCAAAAACAACAGAATAAACTTTCTTCTCAAGTGATCATGGAACATTCTCCATGAGAGACCATATCTTGGGTCACAAATCAAACCTTGGTAAATTTAAGAAAATTGAAATATTATCACATATCTTTTCTGAACACACACTATGAGACTAGACATCAATGACTGGAAAAAAACTGTAAAAATACAAACACAAGGAGGCAAAACGGTATGCTACTAAATAACTAAGATATCACTGAAGAAATCAAAGAGGAAATAAAAATTACCTGGAAACAATGACGGTGAACACATGACAACCCAAAACCTATGGGATGCAGCAAAAGCAGTTCTAAGAGGGAAGTTGATAGCAATACACTCCTATCTATATCTCAAATAAGCAACCTAACCTTACACCTAAAGGAATTAGAAAAACAAGAACAAAAAGCCCCCAAAGTTAGCAGAAGGAAAGAAATAAAGATCAGATCAGAAATAAATGAAAAAGAAATAAAGGAAACAATGGCAAAGATCAATAAAACTAAAAGCTGGATCTTTGAGAAGATAAACAAAATTGATAAACCATTAGCCAGACTCATCAAGAAAAAAGGAACTAGACTTAAATCAATAGAATTAGAAATGAAAAAGGAGAAGTAACAACTGACACTGTAGCAATACAAAGAATCATGGAGGATTACTACAAGCAACTATATGCCAATAAAATGGACAACCTGGAAGAAATGACAAATTCTTAGAAAAGCACAACTTTCCGAGACTGAACCAGGAAGAAATAGAAAATAGAAGCAGACCAATCACAAGCACTGAAATGGAAACTGTGATTAAAAATCTTCCAACAAACAAAAGCCCAGGACCAAATGGCTTCACAGGCAAATTCTGTCAATCATTTAGAGAAGAGCTAACACTTATGCTTCTCAAACTCTTCCAGAATATAGCAGAGGGAGGAACACTACCAAATTCATTCTAGGAGGCCACCATCACCCTGACACCAAAACCAGACACAGAGGTCACAAAAGAAGAAAATGACAGGCCAATATCACTGATTAACATAGATTCAAAAATCCTCAAACATAGTAACAAACAGAATCCAACAGCACATTAAAAGGATCATACACAATGATCAAGTGGGGTTTATCCCAGGAATGCAAGAATTCTTCAATATACTCAAATCAATCAATGTGATACACCATATTAACAAACTGAAGGATAAAAACCATAGGATAATCTCAACAGATGCAGAAAAAGCTCTCGACAAAATTCAACACCATTTATGATAAAAAACTCTCCAGAAGGTAGGCATAGGGGGAACTTACCTCAACGTAATAAAGGCCATACATGACAAACCAACAGCCAACACTGTTCTCAATGCTGAAAAACTGAAACCATTTCCTCTAAAATCAGAATCAAGACAAGGATGCCTACTCTCACCACTATTATTCAACATAGTTTCGGAAGTTTTAGCCACAGCAATCAGAGAAGAAAAAGAAATAAAAGGAATCCAAATCGGAAAAGAAGAAGTAAAACTGTCACTGTTTGCAGATGACATGATACTATACATAGAGAATCATAAAAATCCTACCAGAAAACTACTAGAGCTAATCAGTGAATTCAGTAAAGTAGCAGGATACAAAATCAATGCACAGAAATGTCTTGCATTCCTATATAATGAAGAAAAATCTGAAAAAGAAATTAAGGCAACACTCCTATTTACCATGCAACAAAAAGAATAAAATACCTAGGAATAAACCTACCTAAGGAGACAAAAGACCTGTATGCAGAAAAGTATAAGACACTGATGAAAGAAATTAAAGACAATACAAACAGATGGAGAAATATACCATGTTCTTGGATTGGAAGAATCAACATTGTGAAAATGACTATACTACTGAAAGTAATCTACAGATTCAGTGCAATCCCTATCAAACTACCAATGGCATTTTTCACAGAACTAGAACAAAAAATTTCACAATTTTTATGGTAACACAAAAGGCCCTGAATAGCCAAAGCAATCTTGAGAAAGAAAAATGGAGCTGGAGGAATCAGACTCCCTGACTTCAGACTGTACTACAAAGCTACAGCATCAAGATAGTATGGTACTGGCACAAAAACACAAATATAGATCAATGGAACAGGATAGAGGGCCCAGATAAACCCATTCACATATGGTTACCTTATCTTTGATAAAGGAGACAAGAATATACAATGGAGAAAAGACAGACTCTTCAATAAGTGGTGCTGGGAAAACTGGACAGCTACATGTAAAAAAATGAAATTAGAACACTTCCTAACATCATACAGAAAAATAAACTCAAACTGGATTAAAGACATAAGTGCAAGGCTAGACACTATAAAACTCTTAGAGGAAAACATAGGTAGAACACTCTTTGACATAAATCACAGCAAGATCTTTTTTGACCCACCTCCTAGAGTAATGAAAATAAAAACAAAAATAAACAAATGGGACCTATTAAACTTAAAAGCTTTTGGACAGCAAAGGAAGCCATAAACGATGAAAAGACAACCCTCAGAATGGGAGAAAATATTTGCAAATGAAGCAACTGACAAGGGATTAATCTCCGAAATATACAAGCAGCTCATGCAGCTGAATATCAAAAAAAAAAAACAAAAAACAACCCAATCCAAAAATGGGCAGAAGACCTAAATAGACATTTCACCCAAGTAAACATACAGCTGGCCAAGAGGCACCTGGAAAGATGCTCAACGTCACTAATCATTAGAGAAATGCAGATCAAAACTACAGTGAGGTATCACCTCACACAGGTCAGAATGGCCATCATCAAAAAATCTACAAACAATAAATGCTGGAGTAAATGTGCAGAAAAGGGAACCCTCTTGCACTGTTGGTGGGAATGTAAATTGATACAACCACTATGGAGAACATTATGGAGGTTCCTTAAAAATCTAAAAATAGAACTACCATATGACCCAGCCATCCCACTACTGGGCATTTACCCTGAAAAAACCATAATTCAAACAGAGTCATGTACCACAATGTTTATCGCAGCACTATTTACAATAGCCAGGACAGGGAAGCAACCTTGGTGTCCAGCAACAGATGAATGGATAAAGAAGGTGTGGCACATATATACAATGGAATATTACTCAACCATAAAAATAAATGAAATTGAGTTATTTGTAGTGAGGTGGATGGACCTAGAGTCTGTCATACAGAATGAAGTAAGAAAGAGAAAAACAAATACTGTATGCTAACATATATGTGGAATCTAAAAAAAGAATTGTTCTGATGAACCTAGGGGCAGGACAGGAATAAAGACGCAGAGGTAGAGAATGGACTTGAGGTCATGGGGAGGGGGAAGGGTAAGGTGGGACAAATTGGGAGAGTAGCATTGACATATATACACTATCAAATATAAAATAGCTGGTGGGAAGCAGCTACATGGCACAGGGAGATCAGCTCGGTGCTTTGTGTCCACCTAGAGGGGTGAGATAGGGAGGATGGGAGGGAGAAGCAAGAGGGAGGGAATATGGGGATATTTGTATATATGTATAGCTCATTCACTATGTATATACATAGTGTTTCTGGTTCACAGCAGAACCTAACACAACATTGTAAAGCAATTATACTCTATAAAGATGTTCAAGGTATATATATATATATATATATATATATATATGTATCTAAAAAATTAAAAAGTAAAAAATAAAAGGAGACACCATTGTCTCCACATCTAATTATTCATCATATGAATAAAAATAACACTATAAACAAACTTTAATTAAATTAAAATTAATGTATATACATACAATTGTTTATAGTATTTATTGCTGTGATAAGTTTTAAGCTGTATTCAAATCATGTAACAGTACACACTGAAGCAGTAATTTATAGATCTACATAATTTTTCAGTTGAGGAGCATTTATTGAACAAATAGAGAATATTGCAATATATAGAAAAGAAACTCTTATTTCTCATTGAGTGAAATCAAACAGTATATGCTAATTCAAGCTAACAAACAGTGGGGCATATAACTTCATAATACATACTCTGGAAATAAGTAGTGTGTATGTAAGAAAGATTGCATTGCTTTTTTGTCTAGGATTTTTAGTGAGAATATTTACAATTTGTTTACCATCTGTATTCAAGGACCTTTATCGGTATTATGCTCAGCCATAATATCATATCACTTTATGTAAATATTCATTTATTGTCTGTGATAAAAACCTGTAATTTCGGAATGAAATATTCCATGTGCAGTATTAAGCAGTACTTACATTTTAGCAAGTTCATCTAATGGTGGTTACTGTAAACATTGACTGTGACTCTCATATCATACTGCTGCACAAGAAAGAATAAATCTTGCCAGTCAATTTCTCTGGAGACAAGAGGAACTGATACAAATTTTGTATTGCTGAGGAAATATCCAATATAGTGTGTTCAGTCCAGAAGAGAGCAATGATCATGAATTTAAGGTCTAGAGTCAAGTAGCTCTGAACTGTACCTGTTATTTGAACTGGGGGAAATACTTAATTTTTCTGTGCCACAATTTCCTCTTCAGACAGTTGGGAGTAAATCCTCATTATTCTTTTAGTAAGAATTAAAGGAGGTAATAAACATGATTTGCATAGAACAGAACCTGGTACTGAGTAGGGCCAAGGTAACTCTTAGCCATTGCTCGTTAGCTCATTAACTATATCATTTGGTCACTGGCATTAAGAAAACCTTGATATTTTACATCCCTAATATTTTTATTGAGCTATAATTAACATAACATTGTAATAGCATCAGGTTTAAAACATAATGATTTGGTGTAGGTATATATTGTGAGATGACCACCAAAATAAGTCTGGTTAATAGCCATACTACACATAGTTACAAATTTTACTTTTTCTTGTGATGAGAACTTTTAAGATCTACTTTCTTAGCAACTTTCAGATATGTAATACTATATTGTTAACTATAATCACTATGATATATATTACTTCCCAGGACTTTTTAATTTTATAACTGAAAGTTTTAGCCACCTTCACCCATTTCTTTTAGAATCTTAGTTTCAATCTGTAAAAAAAAAAAAAAAAAGGCAGCTAATAATTCCTGCTTTTTCCACTCCACAGGTTAACTTTGAAAAGCAAACACAATAATGGATGCTTGAGGCATTGAGTAGTAATGAAAAGAGCTAGAGCTAGACAGACCTGCCCTCAAATCCTGTTCCTGATGTCCTTGTCTTTGCTAGAAATTTCCTTACCTTGAGGATTTTAAATTAGCTAGTTTCTCTACCAGGATTATTTTCCCTCCATATAGTTCATCTTTCTGACTTGTACTTATATTCAAGATCTCTTCTCAACTGTTACTTTCTAAGTTATACCTTCTTTAATCCCCTAATTTGAATACGGTTTTGATTTCTCATGACACTATTTATTTTGCTTTATAATATATCACAATATGTAATTATATATTGCTTAAATGAATGTTTGTCTCTTCTGCTCACTCCATGAAGGCAAAGGTTATGTCCATGTATGTCACAGCTGTATCACCAGTTTCTAGTGTACAATAGGCTCTCAATATAGAATATAGAAAGAATTAACATAATTCCTTGAAACTTATAGCCCTCACTGGAAAAGATGGATGTTAATAATACTTACCTTGCAAGATTCTTTTTACCCTGAAAGTGATGCGTTTGCAATACCTTTCCTACAGTAGCTGTCAAAAAATGTAACTGTCATTATTAGTGATGTTAATGATAAGTAATTATTAATGATAAGTCATAGTATATAGTACAGTGCATTTTAAAATATTACGTTATTTTTGTTCTGTTGAAATGGGTAGGGTCATACAAAGGGAACACAAACATAAATATGATTGGTCTTCTATAGTACAGATTTAAAATATTTTATTTGGGGGGAAATTTACAAGGAGAGATGTAACAGAATGCAGTAGATCCACTGAACTGTTACTGTCTTGAAGAGGAGTGCTCAGGCTGAATTGGACACACCGTGGGGAAGGTGTTAGTGGAAAACTCTCTACATATCATGGGAGGTCAGGAATAATTTAGACAACTATATAACAAATGACGCTTCTTAGCCTAGCAAGCACCCTTGTTAGAAATAGGGAGCCTTCAGAGCCCATTATTTGTTTTCAATCTTTTCTTCCATTGAATGAACTCAATCCTGATTCTACAAAATTAAAAAAAGGTGAGAAAATTAGCCATCAATGCCTATGCCAGTTATTCTTTCATAAATGGGAAAACATTTCAGAATTCTCAGTGGGGAAGGTTCTGGATTATTATTCATGGTGTCTGACTTACTTTAGTTCTTTCCTTTTATCTCCCCAACTTGGTCATCCAGAGTTATTTCTCCAAATAACTGTCTTAATATATATTTTAATCGTTGACAACACTAAATACCATACTTAACTATCACAGAAATGCTCACTGCATGTTTCCTGAATGCAGTAAGTGTGGATCATTCAGGGAGGCAATAGTGTAATGGTTCCACTTTGGAGTGGGACAGGCCAGAGTGCGAGCACCAGTTTCTGTTTTCCAGCTTCTTGACCGTGGAAAATTAAGCTTCTGTTTCTTCATTTATTGATTGATTTATTGATTTATTTTAACGTCTTTATTAGAGTATAATTGCTTTACATGGTCTGTTAGTTTCTGCTGTATCACAAAGTGAATCAGCTATACATATGCATATATCCCCATATCCCCTCCCTCTTGCGTCTCCCTCCCACCCTCGCTATCCCACCCCTCTAGGTGACGACAAAGCACCAAGCTGATCTCCCTGTGCTATGCGGCTGCTTCCCACTAGCTATCTATTTTACATTTGGTAGTGTATATATATATATATGTCCATGCCACTCTCTCACTTTGTCCCAGCTTACTCTTCCCCATCCCCGTATCCTCAAGTCCATTCTCTACATCTGTGTCTTTATTCCTGTCCTGCCCTTAGGTTTTAGAGAACCTTTTTTTTTTTTTTTTTTTTAGATTCCATATATGTGTTAGTATATGGAATTTGTTTTGTTTTTCTCATTCTGACTTACTTCACTCTGTATGACAGACTCTAGGTCCATCCACCTCACTACAAATAACTCAATTTCGTTTCTTTTTATGGCTGAGTAATATTCCACTGTATATATGTGCCACATCTTCTTTATCCATTCATCTGATGATGGACACTTAGGTTGCTTCCATGTCCTGGCTATTGTAAATAGAGCTGCAATGAACATTTTGGTACATGACTCTTTTGAATTATGGTTTCCTCAGGGTATATGCCCAGTAGTGGGATTGCTGGGTCGTATGGTAGTTCTGTTTGTAGTTTTTTAAGGAGCCTCCATAATGTTCTCCATAGTGGTTGTATCAATTTACATTCCCACCAACAGTGCAAGAGGGTTCCCTTTTCTCCACACCCTCTCCAGCATTTATTGTTTGCATATTTCTTGATGATGGCCATTCTGACTGGTGTGAGGTGATACCTCATTGTAGTTTTGGTTTGCATTTCTCTAATATTAGTGATGTTGAGCATCCTTTCATTTGTTTGTTGGAAATCTGTATATCTTCTTGGAGAAATACCTATTTAGGTCTTCTGCCCATTTTTGTGTTGGGTTTGTTTTTTTTGATATTGAGATGCATGAGCTGCTTGTATATTTTGGAGATTCATCCTTTGTTAGTTGCTTCGTTTGCAAATATTTTATCCCATGCTAAGGGTTGTCTTTTCGTCTTGTCTATGGGTTCCTTTGCTGTGCAAAAGCTTTTAAGTTTCATTAGGTTCCATTTGTTTACTTTTGGTTTTATTTCCCTTTCTCTAGGAGGTGGGTCAAAAAGAATATTGCTGTGATTTATGTCATAGAGTGTTCTGCCTATGTTTTCCTCTAATAGTTTTATAGTGTCTAGACTTACATTTAGGTCTTTAATACTTTTTTTTTTTTTTTAATGTTGAGCCTTCTTTTAATTATTTTTATTTTTGGCTGTGTTGGGTCTTCGTTTCTGTGCAAGGGCTTTCTCTAGTGTGGCAAGCGGGGGCCACTCTTCATCGCGGTGCGTGGGCCTCTCACTCTTGCGGCCTCTCTTGTTGCGGATCACAGGCTCCAGACACGCAGGCTCAGTAGTTGTGGCTCACGGGCCTAGTTGCTCCGTGGCATGTGGGATCTTCCCAGACCAGGACTCGAACCTGTGTCTCCTTCATTAGCAGGCAGATTCTCAACCACTGTGCCACCAGGGAAGCCCTCTTTAATCCATTTTGAGTTTATTTTTCTGTATGGTGTTAGGGAGTGTTGTAATTTCATTCCTTTACATGTAGCTGTCTAGTTTTCCCAGCACCACTTACTGAAGAGACTTTTTTTTTTCCAATGTATATTCTTGCCTCCTTTATCAAAGATAATGTGACCATATGTGTGTAGATTTATCTTGGCTTTCTATCCTGTTCCATTTATCTATATTTCTGTTTTTGTGCCAGTACCACACTGTCTTGATTACTGTAGCTTTGTAGTACAGTTGGAAGTCAGGGGGCCTGATTCCTCCAGCTCTGTTTTTCTTTCTCAAGATTGCTTTGGCTATTCGAGGTCTTTTTTGTTTCCATACAAATTGTGAAATTTTTTGTTCTAGTTCTGTGGAAAATGCCATTGGTAATTTGATAGGGATTGCATTGAAGCTGTAGATTGCTTTGGGGAGTATAGTCATTTTCACAATGTTGATTCTTCCAATCCAAGAACATGGTATATTTCTCCATCTGTTTGTATTGTCTTTAATTTCTTTCATCAGTGTCTTATACTTTTCTGCATACAGGTCTTTTGTCTCCTTAGGTAGGTTTATTCCTAGGTGTTTTATTCTTTTTGTTACAATGGTAAATGGGAATATTTCCTTAATATCTCTTTCAGATTATTCATCATTAGTGTATAGGAATGCAAGAGATTTCTGTGAATTAATTTTGTATCCTGCTACTTTACTGAATTCATTGATTAGCTCTAGTAGTTTTCTGGTAGCATCTTAAGGATTCTCTATGTATAGTATCATGTCATCTGCAAACAGTGACAGTTTTACTTCTTCTTTTCCAATTTGGATTTCTTTATTTCTTTTTCTTCTCTGATTGCTGTGGCTCAAACTTCCAAAACTATGTTGACTAATAGTGATGAGAGTGGGCAACCTTGTCTTTTTCTTGATCTTAGTTTAAATCATTTCAGTTTTTCAGCATTGAGAACAGTGTTGGCTGTGGCTTTGTCATATATGACCTTTATTATGTTGAGGAAAGTTCCCTCTATGCCTACTTTCTGGAGGGTTTTTATCATAAATTTGTGTTGAATTTTGTCGAAAGCTTTCTCTGCATCTATTGAGATGATCATATGGTTTTTCTCCTTCAGTTTGTTGATATGGTTTATCACATTGTTTGATTGGTGTATATTGAAGAATCCTTGCATTCCTGAGCTAAACCTCACTTGATCATGGTGTATGATCCTTTTAATGTGCTGCTGAATTCTGTTTGCTAGTATTTTGTTGAGGATTTTTGCATCTATGTTAATCAGTGATATTGGCCTGTCAATTTTGTGTGTGTGTGTGTGTGTGTGACATCTTTTTCAGGTTTTGGTATCAGGGTGATGGTGGCCTCACAGAATGAGTTCGGGAGTTTCCTCCCTGTGCTATAATTTAGAAGAGTTTGAGAAGGACAGATGTTAGGTCTTCTCTAAATATTTGATAGAATTCGCCTGTGAAGCCATCTGGTCCTGGGCTTTTGTTTGTTGGAAGATTTTTAAAAACAATTTCATCTTCAGTGCTTGTGTTTGGTCTATTTAAATTTTCTATTTCTTCCTGGTTCAGTTTCGGAAGTTTGTGCTTTTCTAAGAATTTGTCCATTTCTTCCAGGTTGTCCATTTCATTGGCATATAGTTGCTTGTAGTAATCTCTCGTGATCCTTTGTGTTTTTGCAGTGTCAGTTGTTATTTCTCCTTTTCCATTTCTGCTTCTATTGATCTGAGTCTTCCCCCTTTTTTTCTTGTTGAGGCTGGCTAATGGTTTATCAATTTTATCTTCTCAAAGAACCAGCTTTTAGTTTTATCGATCTTTGCTATCATTTCCTTCATTTCTTTATCATTTATTTCTGATGTGATCTTTATGATTTCTTTCCTTCTGCTAACTTTGGGGTTTTTTTGTTCTTCTTTCTCTAATTGCTTTAGGTGTAATGTTAGGTTGTTTATTTGAGATGTTTCTTATTCTTTAGGTTTGGTTGTATTGCTCTAAACTTCCCTCTTAGAACTGCTTTTGCTGCATCCCATAGGATTTGGATCGTTGTGTTTTCATTCTCATTTGTTTCTAGGTATTTTTTGATTTCCTCTTTTATTTCTTCAGTGATCTCTTGGTTATTTGGTATTGTATTGTTTAGCCTCCATGTGTTTGTATTTTTTACAGTGTTTTTCTTCAACTGATATCTAGTCTTATAGCACTGAGGTTGGAAAGATTCTTGATACAATTTCCATTTTCTTAAATTTACCAAGGCTTGATTTGTGACCCAAGGTAGAATCTATCCTGGAGAATGTTCCATGAGTACTTGAGAAGAAATTGTATTCTGTTGTGTTTGGATGGAATGTCCTATAAATATCAATTAAGTCCATCTTGTTTAATGTGTCATTTAAACCTTGTGTTTCCTTATTTATTTTCATTTTGGATGATCTGTCCATTGGTGAACCTGGGGTGTTAAAGTTCCCTACTGTTATTGTGTTTCTGTCGATTTCCCCTTTTATGGCTGTTAGCATCTGACTTATCTATTGAGGTGCTCCTATGTTGCATGCATAAATATGTACAATTGCATAACTTCTTCTCAGATTGATCCCTTGATCATTATGCAGTGTCCTTCTTTGTCTCTTGTAATAGTCTTTATTTTTAGGTCTGTTCTCTCTGATATGAGAATTGCTACTCCAACTTTCTTTTGATTTCTATTTGTGTGGAATTTCCTTTTCCATCCCTTCACTTTCAGTCTGTATGTTTCCCTAGGTCTGGAGTAGGTGTCCTGTAGACAGCATGTGTATGGGTCTTGTTATTTAATCCATTCAGCCAGTCTATGTCTTTTGGTTGGAGCATTTAATCTATTTACACTTAAGGTGATTTTCAATATGTATGTTTCTATTACCATTTTCTTAATTGTTTTGGGTTTGTTATTGTAGGTCTTTTCCTTCTGTTGTGTTTCCTGCCTAGAGAAGTTCCCATTTGCTGTAAAGCTGGTTTGGTGGTGGTGAATTCTCTTAGCTTTTGCTTTTCTGTAAAGGTTTTAATTTCTCTTTAAAAATGGAATGAGATCCTTGCTGGGTAGAGTGATCTTGCTTGTAGGTTTTTCCCTTTCATCACTTTAAATATGTCCTGCCACTCCCTTATGGCTTGCAAAATTTTTGCTGGAATTTCAGCTGTTAATCTTTTGGGGATTCCCTTGTATGTTATTTGTTGCTTTTCCCTAGCTGCTTTTAATATTTTTTCTTTGTATTTAATTTTTGATAGTTTGATTAATATGTGTCTTGGCATGTTTCTCCTTGGATTTTTCCTGTATGTGACTCTCTGAGCTTCCTGGACTAGATTGACTATTTCCTTTCCCATGTTAGGGAAATTTTCAACTATAATCTCTTCAAATATTTTCTCAGACCCTTTCTTTTTCTCTTCTTCTTCTGGGACCCCTATAATTTGATCGTTGGTGCGTTTAATGTTGTCCTGGAGGTCTGTGAGACTATCTTCAATTCTTTTCATTCTTTTATCTTTATTCAGCTCTGCCATAGTTACTTCCACTATGTTGTCTTCCAGGTCACTTATCCTTCCTTCTGCCTCAATTATTCTGCTATTGATCCCTTAGAGAATTTTAAATTTCATTTATTGTGTTGTTCATCAGTGTTTGCTTGCTCTTTAGTTCTCCTAGGTCCTTTTTAAATGTTTCTTGTATTTTCTCCATTCTATTTCCAAGATTTGGGGTCATCTTTACTATTATTACTCTGAATTCTTTTTCAGGTGGACTGCCTATTTCCTGTTAATTAATTTGGTCTGGTGGGTTTTTACCTTGCTGCTTCATCTGCTGTATGTTTCTCTGTCTTTTCATTTTTCTTAACTTACTGTGTTTAGGGTCTCCTTTTCACAGGCTGAGGGTTCGTAGCTCCTGTTGTTTTTGGTGTCTGCCCCCAGTGTCTAAGGTTGGTTCAGTGGGTTGTGTAGGCTTCCTGGTGGAGGAGAGTAGTGCCTTTGTTCTGGTGGATGAGGCTGGATCTTGTCTTTCTGGTGGTCTGGTGATGTGTTTTGGTGTTTCTATTAATTTATTATGATTTTAGGCAGGCTCTCTGCTAATTGGTGAGGTTGTGTTACCATCTTGCTTAGTTGTTTGGCATGGGGTGTCCAGCACTGGAGCTTGCTGGTCATTGAGTGGAGCTGGGTCTTAGCATTGAGATGGAGATCTGTGGGCGAGCTCTCACTGATTGATATTACGAGGGGCCGAGAGGTCTCTGGTGGACCAATGTCCTAAACTCGGCTCTTCCACCTCCTAGGCTCAGGCCTGACACCTGGCCAGAGCACCAAAACTCTGTCAGGCACATGGCAGTCTCCCACTGAATCTCAAGTCTTCTTTTAGAGTGATCTCCGTACAGGATCTCCAAACTCCAGAACTCCACACTCCAGAGGCCTTTCTTTCGACATGCTGCCTCTCCCCTCTGCCGGTTTCTTCATTTATAATAATGACAATAATACCCAATTCTTAGGATTAAATGTGAACTAAAATAGAAAAAGTATTTTTAATGCTTAATAATATAAATGGCATATAATAAGTAAAAATAAATGTAGTCAGTCACTATTAGTTTTCACTCTGCTATTATCAGTTTTTAGATATTAGTATAACTCAGGAATCTGAGTGTAGGATTTGAAAGATGAATTTCCGTGAGGAAGGGGAGTATATTGGAAAGGAAAAGTGAAGCAAGGGAACCCAGACAGATTGGTAACAAGAGCAGGAGGTTTGGAATCGATTTAGTAATTGGGACATAGTATGGAGTTTGTGGACTCTAAAAATATGTAGCTAAACAGATGTACTTTAATAAGGCAGAAATGTGTCTTCTCAACTATTAATGCCAAGTTACCCTTGTGGAACGATTGTGAAATTGAATGATGACCTTTAGGTCAATTTTTTGTTAGCTTCATACACCAATCATGATTATATTTCTCATGTTATTTTACCAATTTTTTCTGTCCCAGATGTAGGCAAAGAAAATTTTAACTATTATTATGTTAAATTCACTTAAAAAGAAAAGGCATCCTCACTCATTTGTGTTCTCAAGAACTGTTTTACTTTGGATGAAATAATTCAAGCAGCTCTGCAGTTTTCCAGCTTCATGTTGTTTTAGCTTCAACAGTTAACACCTCAGAGCGAAAATGAATATAATAGGGGCTGTTATTCAGCATATAATGAAAAAGAATCTCTTTGTGTCATTAATTTTTATATTATGATGGTTAAAATTGTGATTTCTAGAATAAGTGCCCTTATTTTCCATTAAGCAAATTACTTGACATATCTAACCATCACTTCACTTGTTAGTAAATAGAAATGATAAAAGCATCGTTGTGTTGGTTTTTAGTGACAATCAAATTAGAAATTGTATGTAAAGTGCCTGGCATTTAGCACATAAATAAATTTTTGGCCATATTACCTACAAGATTCTTTCACATTGATCATTAATTAAGATAATAGATTGAAGCAAACATAACTCATATCCTTATTTATAGAAAAGGAAACTGAGATTTAGAAATTTTATCTTATTATTGGTCTTATTTATAGGAGGTGGCCAAAACAAGAAGTGACTCAGGTATAAAAAAATCAAGATCCCATGATTTTTCTACTTTAGTACCAACTTGTGTGTGTGTGTGTGTGTGTGTGTGTGTGTGTGTGCGCGCGTGTGTGTTTTGCTTTCTTTGTGTACTTGAAACAGTGAATCAGTAGACGACAAGTCAGTTAGTGGGAAGAGTAAAGGAGGGGAATATATTAATAATTTAGTTCACTTCAAATTTTATTGCATGCCTAGTATAAGGAATGGAATAAATATCTGAATCACATAACATCCTTGACCAAAAAAATCTCGTTGTCCATTGTGGGAAATAGACATTTATAGCATAGAATAATAAGCACAATATGTGTGCCTGGAACAGAATTGCCAAACGGAAACAAGAGGTTCACTCTGTTAGGGGAGGCATAGTTGGAAGGATGGAGCGTGTGTCTTCTGAGAAGAGTCACGGGGAAGGTGAGCTAAAGCAATGTTTAAAGGAGGGACAGAGTTTCCCAAATGAAGGTTCATCCCAGATGGTGGGAAAAATTACCAAGAAATAGAGGAACACGGTGATTTTGAAAATAAGAAGAAGCTCAACATCATCAGAATTAAAACTTTGAAATTTGGCAGAAATGGTAAAAAGGAGTAAGACTCAGGCCAACAGGGGACAGAACTTAAAAGACCCTTTACAGAAATACAAGTAAGATCTGCTGAAAGAATGTGGATACTCCTAGTGGAGAAAAGGGTAAATTTTCTTTCTCTCTGCCTCAGAAATTTTCAAGCAAGAAAGGAGTCCTAATCATGGACTCAGGCTGCTCTGTCGCTGATGTTGGAAAATTTCAGGAATATAAAGTTAGAGTCTGTTGTGCCTCATGACAAGAAAGTCTGTTTCTTTGATTTACCACCTGAGATTAAGCTACCTTGTTTTACCTCTTGAGCATCATTTGGGGAATTAATGGTGCAATGCTGGGCATATGGATGCTGATGACAGAGAAATATCCCATCTGTGAGAGAGCTCTCACAAGATAGAATTAAATGGAATTTATATCGACTCAATTCTGACTAGCATAATCTTGGGAGGTTGTGAAATCCCTTTTAGAGCACCAATTTAATAGAAGTCATCTAATTAAAAACCCACTAAATAATACTTGTTTTAGCTATCTCCTTAGCTTAATTGAATGTATGCCATTTACTTTTCAAGGACTTTTAACTACTGTCCCAGCTGAGCCTTTAAAAAACAGCCATTATTGTGACACAAGCTGGTAAGAGATCAGACATATTTCAGTTTACTGAGTAAATTAAACATGTAGGGCATTTAAAAATAAAAGCTTTTAACTGTACTGAAACTAACTATCATACAATATTTCGTAGCAGCACTTAAAACTAAGCAAAGTTGAGGAAGAGACTCTGTCACTGGGGATGTTGCATCTGATAGAGTCCCATTTGGAACATGAAAATTCAAGCTCTACGTCTCCAAGGGCTTCAGGCATACATCTGCTCCTTCACACCACTTAATGAATGTATCTGACTTCATCAATAGGTGCTTCTGAGACAAAGCATTCCTTTCCCAACAAACAGTGCTGCAGCTACATTCGTTCATATAATTCTTTATGTTTGTACAGAGATTACTGGCATGACAACAAGGCTCATTATTTTCAGAAGTGTGTGGGTGAGTTTGTGGGGAGAGAGTTAAATTTGAACTTCTTGATGTGTGATAAAGAAACATGCAGTCTTTTTAGAAATCATGTACCAACAAAAGACAAAGATCAGATGAGCCCATCCTTCATGAAGCAACAAATCTGAGCTCTAATATAGTTGATGGATTACTGTCTACGAGGAATGATAAGAATACCTATGGTAAAAATTCTAACTAAATTAACTAAAAGACAGTCTCAGTGTGTATTTTTCACTGTATCAAATATATAAGATTATTCAGAAGCACACAATATGAGATTGTATTAATGAAGAACTGGATGTGCTCTAAGATTAGTTTTGTTTTATGCCAAGTTTGTAGGAAATTGGTTGAGACTAAAATCATACTGTTCATTTGACTGAGTTGAAAATCTTCTCTAAGTATAACAGGTCATTTAATGAAAAATAGTTATACACATGCAAGAACATATTTTATGAGTTTTACATCTCATGCATCTTGGTTATTTTCTCAGCTCATCTTCAAACCACTCTTGTACCAGACTAAACTGTTAGGCCAAGTTGTATTGATGGCCAGTTGGTGCATTACAGAAACACAATAGATGTAAACACTGCTTTTAGGCTAAGTTGTATTGATGGCCAGTTGGTGTATTACAGAAACACAATAAATGTAAACACATAGATGTAAACCCATATGATGACATGGGTTAAGGCATTTAAAATGCTTTAAAGAAATGTTCATCTCCTGTCCCACATTTCAGCATATGTCCCTAGGTCTTCATTCAGCTTACCTATCTGGATTCCTGCTTTAGTTTTTGAACTCTGAAAAATTTCTCTGTCTCTCTCTTTCTATTTTGTTCTTGTCATGTATTTTTAATATGTGCCATATTTTAAATATGGCATCCTTATGTATTTTGTAATTTCTTTTGCAGTAATAAGATTTTTACATGGTAGTAGTCTTCATGCTTTCACAAATTGAATGACCACCTATTTTCAACATATGAATTATTTTTTAGGTCTCAAAATGTAATATGACATCATGTGTTATTACAGAATGGTGTTCCAACATATATATTCAAATACTATATGCTCATATATAAGCTGCTAGTTTTAAAAGGAAACACTGTATCTCACTGAAATATAACAATTTTCGTAATGTAACATATCGGTTGTATGTGACCTACTGAGTTTATGATTTTCAGAAGAAGTGTCTTAAAAAGTGTATGAAGAATTGAAAAATCTCTTTAGTAAAATGAACAGAGCACTTCCATTATAAACACATAATAAAAGGCATTGTGTCTGTGGGTGAATTTAAGAATAGAAAGCTGGGAATGCAGAAAAGAAAGTCTACTTGGACCTTATGTTATTTACTGATGTTTCTTAAAGATTTAGGTTTTTTTTTAAAGATATTAGAATTATTTTCTCAAAAGTTACTATACTACCAATCAAAGCAGTGCACTTAGTAGCAGTTTATTTTTTAATCATGTGACTATTTCAACAGATATTTTTGATAAACTTCAGTAATCATTCATGATGAAAATTTTGTAGCAAATTGAGGTTAGAAAGAAACTTCTTATTCTAATATATATATATATATTTTAAAACTACAACCAACCTCCCACTCAAGTTTTAAATATTGAAAGGTTTTCTTTAAATTCACCAACAAGAAAAAGTTGTCCCATATCTCTACTTCTATTTCTTTTTGTACTGGAAGCCCCGACCTTCTCAGTAAGGCAAAATAAGCAAATAAATTTATAAGGACTGATAAAGAAGAATCAAAGTTGCTGTAATTTTCACATTATATTGTGTATAGAAAATTCAAAAAAATCTACAAATGTTACAAGAATTTTGAAAGCTTGCTAAATACAAAATAATACAGAATAATCGACTTTATATATATCAACCAAAAACCTAGTTAAAAATTTTTTTAAGAAATATTAATATATTATAAAAATAAAGCATATATGGTAATAAATACATATTGGGCAAGAACTCCTAGATAATTGTTATACTTAAAGGAGATGTGTTAGAGAATTAACTAAACCTATTGGTATACCACATATGGATAGGAAGACTCAATATTTAAATATGTCAAGTCTCTTGAAATTGATTTATAATTTTAATGTAATCCCAGCCCATTTGCAACACTTATTTTACGAAAAAGCTGATTCTTAAATTTATATGAAATCAACTGCAAGGGGTCAATACTTGCCAAGATAGTCTGAAGGGGAAAAAAATGGATGGAGGACTTGTTCTACAAAATATCATTATATAGTATAAAGCTATGTAGATTCTGCAGAGTTGTATTGGTGCAGGGATAGACCATTGAGAGCCCGGAAATAGATCACACATATACAGATGCTTGGTATTTGGCAAGGGTCACTGAAGAGCAGCTAGGAAAACAGCGTGTTTTCGAAATTGATGCTACAATAATTGGGCATCCAGTGGGAATCAGATGTCTTGGGGAAACACAAGACATCTGATTCCCACTCAAATTCATCCCAGGTAAACTAACTACCTAAATAAGAAAGGCAATACAAAAAGCATTAGAAGGTAATATATGAGAGTATCTTTGAGACCTCAAGCTAGGAAAGCTTTCTTAAAACACAAAACATGCTACCAATTAATAAAACCAACTACATTAAAATTGAGGGTATCTGTTTGTTAAAAGACTCCATATGCTGTTTATTAAGGGCAGCTGTCTTGAAGAGCTTATGTGTAAAACATATTAGATACAAAGATACAACAAATTAATAGGAGATATCCAAAAAAAACAAACAAAAATATTGGGCAAACTAAACAGTTACCTCACATAGGTAGATATCCAAATTATTAATTTATGCCTAGAAAAATGTTGAACTCATTGCTAATTGGGGAAATGCACATTAAAATGACAACAATGTACCACTTCAAGCATCCAACAGGTTAGAGAAACAAATACTGTCTTTGAAAGTACTGTGTGTTGACAAATGTGGAGATATGGAAACCCTCCACTCTCCCATCCTTTCCTGTTGAGAAAGAAGTTAATTCAAGCACTTTGGGAAAGAGGTGAGCATTGCCTAGTGAAATTGAAGACATGTATACTCTATTAAACATAGGTCAGGCTCCTGGGTACACGCTCAAGAGAAAACTGTTTTTTCTTTTATTGACTGTTTTGTCAATATAACAGTCAATAAAAGTTTTAAAAAAAGAAACAATCGAATATAAACTGATAGGGGAATAGAAAAATAAATTATCATGATTTACACAATTGAATACTATCCATCATTGAAAATGAATGAAATATATCTATCAATACATATCAATGTTAATTAATCTCTAAAACATTTTGAGAAAAATGGCAACACAGAAGGATATGTAAATTTATAGTCCATTTATATACAGTTTAGAAACATAACTTATGAAGACTTTATTTTTGTGGATACATATTTTTTGGTGAAAATTTAAAAAAGTGAATTCACTGCTGAGATTCACAAGATGTTTCAAATATTGGTAACATTTTTCTTAAGCAACGTGAATATTTTAATATATTTTATTGATATGTTATATAATATGCATTTGTTTTATGATTGAAAATTCAAAACTGTTTTGAAAAGTATGTTGGAAAAATAAGCTCACAAAATTGTATTAGGTTCAATAGGAACATTAAAACTATTATTAAATCTACTAATGCTAATATCTCAGTAAAATCTCAATAACAATCGCCTTTAGTTATTTTAAAAGGCTGGAAACTGAAGCTGTTGTTTGGTCATTGTCGTTTTGTTTTTCTTTACTGCCTATTTTTAGAAAAACATGTAAAGTATTGGAGCTTTATGTTTTCCAAAGCAATTTTCCACTTCATTTTTAAAAAGTTGTGATAGGCCATTAGAAGGATGGTTCTTGCCTTTTCCTTTGTGAATGACCACATCATGCTTTCTTATTTCATCATGAACAAAGTTATTTGGGGCTACCAGACTTTTACTTCAACAAAATTTCTCAACTCATCTTTTTTTGATTTTGTTTACAATATTGAGAATGCAGTTGCTACAGTCTAACAGGTTTCATATTTTCATACTGAATTCAGCCAAAGACCTCTCCCAAAATACTTTTGGTTCTTAAAAAGGTCTGCACTCTTCATTTACCTTCTTTCCCTTTTTTGTTCAAAAAGAGAATACTTAATTAAATGGAAGGGGGCCTTGGTGACCCTAAACTGGTCACCAAGTTTCTGGTCAGAGGCTGCATCAGTCTGCTCTTATCTTCCTGACCATTTTCTGTACCTTCTAAAGAGTGCTTAGAGCCTGATTTTGCAACCCTACATTTTCTGCCTCTTAATCTCCTTCTATTACTGGGTTGTTGTTAGATAACCAGAAATGGAATTATTTTGCTAAATAGACTTTTTTCTATTAATACTAATTTTATTTATAAATCAAAGTTCTGAGTTTATTTAGAGGCTTGTGTTTTATAATCCAGAAAGTTGTGGCCATTATGTAGACAGAAAAGACTAAATCCAACCTCTTAATGTTGGGAGAGAGCAATCTATATCAGCTGACCTTAAACTGGGGTCTGAGGAGTCCTGGAGGTCTCTGAGACACTTTCAAACAATCTGCAAGGTCAAAACTATTTTCATAATAATATTAGGATGTCATTTGCATTTTTCATCCCCATTCTCTCACGAGTGTAAAGTAGAATTTTTCAGAGGTTAATGGCATGTGACAGCAGAACAGATCAAATGTAGAAGCAGATATGAAAATCAGCTTTCTCCTATTAAGTCAGACATTAAAGAGATTTATAAAATCAGAAAACAATGCCATATTCTTACTATTTTTGTTTTAGAAAATATACTTATTTTCATAAAAAGGAACCTGTATGTTAAGTAATAGATATTTTATCTGCTCATTTTAAATGAAGTAATAAAGAGATATATTAACTCATTTCACATTTTAATTTAGCATAGAGTAAATAATAACATATAATTCACTTAAACTAAAACTCTTTAGTGTCCTTAGGTTATTTTTAGAGGGCAAATGGGTGCTGAAACCAACAAGTTTGAGAATTATTTGTCTTGAGTTACTTTTTTTATTTCTTGAGATTATATTGTTATACAATTATCTAATCCAATAACGCAGCTTGTAGTTTTTCTAAGGTTATGTGAACTCTCTTATTTTCTAGTTTCCCTGAGAATGCAAGAAGTTAAGGGTAATGGCGATAGACTTTTTAAAAATTTGAACACAAAAGGATGGATATTTTTATCCATAGTATACTCTCATTGATTTGTGGTATTTGGTTAAATTTGATTTTTAGTCCCAGAAAGAACTTGAATTAGGTAATTGATTTTAATATTTTCAATTCTTTGCAGTATTCTTTTTAATGTTAATTTTTTTAAGAGAAAATTGATTTTTAACATAATATATAAATTTATATTTTTTAATTGGAAGCAGAATTTATATCCACAAGAATACAAACTTGATAAGATCAACAACAGTGATTTTTTTTCCTTTAAATTATACAGGTATTTTCTCTATCAAGATATTTACATTTATGCTAAAGGAAAAAAAGGTATACTGCTAAATTTATAGTTTTAAATCTCAATAAATCTTACATTTGTGTATACCCATATAACCAGCACTCAGATCAAGTTATTTAATATTTCCAAATATACCACATTTGACTAAGCAACGCATCTTCCCAGAGATAACTTTTACTTTAAAAATATAGATAAGTTTTGCCTATTCTTAAATTTCACAGAATTGGAATGCAGCATTATATGCTCTTTTGTATGGAATTTCTTTTGCTCAATATTATGTCAGTGATGCTTATCCTTATTGTTGAGAGTAGTAGTCTTTCTCTTTTTATTGTGACATATTTTTACATTGTATGAGTATAGTACAGTGTACTTACCCATTCTAGTGTTGGGCTTTGGGTTATTTCAAATTTTAAGTTATTCTGAATAAAGCTGCTATGAACTCTTGTATAATTTGGTGGGAAAATGTGCTCATTTTTCTTGGAATAAAATTTGGGAATGTAATTCCTTGATCAGGTGATAGTTTTAGCAGACACTGGCAAACTCTTTTTGAAAGTGATTTAACTAATTTATATTACCATTAGCAATCTAGTTGTTCTACATCTTTCGCCACCCTTGGCATTTTAAATTTTAGTCATCTAGCTTTTAAATTTTTAAATTTAGCTTTTAAATTTTAGTCATCCTGTTTTGTGTGTGTCATGGTACCTTGTAGTTATTTTAATTTGCAGTTTTATAATGACAAATGCTCTTTAGCACCTTTTCATATGAATATTGACCATTTGAATATTTTGTGAAATGTTCCTTCAAACATTTTACTCATCTGTTTATGAATTGTACTTTCTATATTATGTGTAGAAGTTATTTGTAGTCTCTCTATATTACAGATTTCCTTTCCTGGTCTCTGCCTTTGCTTTTCACTCTCTTAATATTGCCTTCCTTAAGCAGAATATTTTAGTTTCATTACTAATATTTACTTTGACGATTAGTGATTTTTGTGTTCTTCAGGAAATCTTTGACTACTCAAAATAATAAATATATTATACTAAGTTTCCTTATGGAAACACCATTGCTTTATATTTTACACTAGTTCTATAATCAATCTCAAAAAAATTATCATGTATTTTGTAAGTAAGGAAATGAGACTCATTTATGTTTTTCCATACTGATATGCATTTGACATGGTATCATTTATTTTAAAGACCACTGTCTCCAGAGTGGCCCCCATAGGTAAATCAGGTGGCCATAATGCATGGTTTTGTTTCTGAACTCTGTTCTGCTTCTTTGATACTCCTGTTTTTTAAGAATTCTCAGAAATTCTGCCTTTGAATTGCAGTTTTAAAAATTTACATTTAAATGTGCATAATGAACATATCAGCTGGGTTTAAATCTACCAGTTTCTTATTTCTCTCAGTTCTTTTCCCCTTTTATATTTTCAATGTTCTTTTGAATTAAGTGAGAATTTTTCAAAATTTGATTTTATCTCCACTGTTGGCTTATGAGACATACTTGATTGTTTAAACTGGTTGCTCTAGGGTTTACAGATGCATATTTAATTTATCACAAATAACATTGTAACATATTATATACATTTAATGTAAGAATCTTACAATATTCTCTCTCTGTCCTTGTGGTATTGTCATATATTTGGACTCTAAATAATTATATCTAATTTAAATTTTAAAACAAGATAAACAGCTTTATATATTTACTTACATAGTTTTCATTTATGGTATTCTTTATTCTCTGGCAGATATCTAAGATTCTGTCAACTTGAAGAACTTTTTCACACATTCTTATAGGAAAAATAAACTAGCACCAGATTCTCTCAGATTTTACTTCTCCTCAAGTCTTTATTTGGCCTTAATTTTTGAAACATATTTTTTGGATATAAAAATCCCAATTATCTCAGGTTCCTACAGGATCATTTACTCCGTTTCATTTTCTTGTCCTCTCTCTTTTTTAGAAAATGTTTGGTAATCCTTGGTTCTCTCTTCGTATCTGAGTGTGAGATAAGTAATTAATTTGCCATGTTGGGCTAAGAACCTCAGTAATATAATGTATAATCTTTCTTAATTTGCTACACACAGGTATAATTGTACTGTATCATGTTTTGATTTTCATTTTTGGTTATCATAAAGGTAAACACTTAATATCTTATTAAAGTGATATTCTTTATGAAAAATTTAGGACAATATTGATTATTGAAATTCAGCTTAATAAATTATCAGTGAACTGTAACATGTACCCCTCAAAATTATTACAGAAAATTTAATAGACTACTATATACAATGTTAGGGAAATATATTTTTCATTTATCCTCCTTGTTTAGTTCTTAAAAATATTTATTGTTTAATTTGCCAAGGAATGATACCAAATAGCTTATTGAATTTATACTAATGCCATCAGCCAACACATACAATAAATATTGAAGCTTTGTAGAAATAATTCAATGAACAATAATACGTGCTATTATTATATATTGATGGGAATTTTATTCTTTTGTTGAGTATATATATATAACCATTATTAATATTAGTAAAAACTTACATACAGTGAAAGCATATACCCATAAGGAAAAAATTCAAATAAAACTACCCCTTATGTTTTTATTCTATTTACCAGAGTATTTGAAATTATATCACGTAAGGGAATAAATACTAGCCAAATAACTTTATAATTGATATAAAAATGTAAATAGTGGGGGAAAAATAAAGCCTGTTTTTCTGGTCAACTTTCACTATTTAGATTTTTTATTTTCAAGTTCACAATTTATAGTAAAACTCCTTATAAACTGATTTGCATGTCTAATTTAATTATATATTATCCATCTTCTTGCTAATTAGGTTGAGTTTTATTATAAAATGAAAAATGTTGCCATGTGAATAATAGTGGCTCTGAGTGACAATTAGTAACTAATAAATTTAAATTTAAATTGAGCACATCACTTTAGATATCTGGGATTCGATTTGCTCATTGACAAATGAGAGGATTGGATATGATGACCTGTTGGATATTCCAGCTTTCACTCTCCTGGATTCCAATTGATAAGAACCAAACTTAGACATGGATTTGCCCTGCTTCTTCCATGGAGTAGAACTGCTCTCGTGGTTTTCAAGTGTTTTTACCAACCTTTCAGAGCTTTTCTCATTGCAGCTACTGGCAGCTAAAGTGCCATTTCTGACTTCTGCATGGCTGAGGTGGATAGGGTGGTCCAGATAGGCACATGTGGAACTGAGTAAAAATATAGATATTTTAATGCAATGTAATTCTCTCCTCCTTCTATTTATTGATAGACACCCACCATATGCATGTCCATCTCATAAAAACATACATGTGCAGTTCTTTAGAGTGATATTAGTAGAAATAGTCAAATTGCAGTTTAAATATGTCAATAAATGAATAAGTCAAAAAAGCTAGGGAAAATCCACCTAGAAGATAAATGTATAAGATCTTTTGTGTATATTTACCCTGAGCTATCCTGTCCCCTCAGTTCCAATAATATTCTTTTTTTTTTTTTTTTTTTTTTTTTTTTTTTGCCGTACGTGGGCCTCTCTCTGTTGTGGCCTTTCCCGTTGCGGAGCACAGGCTCCGGACGCGCAGGCTCAGCGGCCATGACTCACGGGCCCAGCCGCTCCGCGGCATGTGGGATCTTCCCGGACCGGGGCAAGAACCCGCATCCCCTGCATCGGCAGGCGGACTCTCAACCACTGCACCACCAGGGAAGCCCAATAATATTGTTCTTAAGTACATTATCTCCTTTGTTACACACTACTGTACATGGATGAAAACTGTCTACCTTACTTTTACTACTGGAATGGAAAGGGAGGTATAAAGAAAATATTTAAAATCATGTACATTTTGATGCTCTGCTCCAAGATTTATGTAATAAAAAAAAGTTTCCTTGACTGGAAATATTCAAAATATGGAAAAAATAAAAGGATAGAATAGTAAAGAAAGAAATATCAACTCTGTCATGTTATGCAATCAATAAAACATTAATTATGGAAACAATATAAAAAGCTACAAGATGACATTTTAAAAATTTTGAATGAAATAAATGAACTGCAAAATTATATGTTCTATGAATTTTATTAGATAAATATATGAGAATTTTAATAAAATTTAATAAATTTTAATTAATTTAATGAAAGAGCAGAGTAAAATAACAGCAGTTGATTCTTGGAAGAATGGCATTGTGAGTGAAGTATTTCTCTGTTAATTTTAAAAATTATTTATACTGTAAGAAATAAAAATTATAAAGTATTTATGAGCCAAAGTATAAAATTTTTAATGAAAAAAATAAGACAGGATGACAATTTTCCTAAGACTGTATATCCAGGAGAGTTTCAGAGATAAGATTCAAACTAAATATTGCCTAATGCACATGCATGCACACTGCCTGTTACACAAAAATATGTTTTATTATTTTAATTTCCACTACACCCATGATAAGAGAGTTAAAAAATCATACATACTCATCCTACATTCTGATCTTTAACACTGGCTTCACACTTTAATATGTGCAGCTTATATTAGTTATAAATAATTAACATTGTTATTATTAAAATCAATAATTATATTTTATTCCATGATCACCATAAAATCCATATAAATGCTACAAAGATAGAGATGGCATGTTAACCACATAGGAAGGTAACATAAATTTGGAAAAATATATAAATTAGGAAAATATAAGATTAGAATTTAAACTTTTCTGGCCAGGCAGAAACTTGAGATAATTTTTAACAGTAAAATTTAATGGAAATAATTATCTATTTGGAATAGGCAATATTCCTGAAATAAAAGTACATGGCGACCTCGCTTTACGTGCAAAAAATATTCCAGATTATTATATGGACATTAAAATAAATGGCAAACTAAAACATAATTATTAAAACTACAGTAGTCTAACGCAGTGCTTCTCCGCTAGGATTTGTAGCCCAGATCTACTTTTGGGGGCCTATGTCAGAAGCACTACTCTTCCCTTGGAAATTATAGTTCACGACCTAGGAATTCACATCTTTCTTGCTGAGATTCATTTAATTTTCTTACTGAACCAGTGTCATTGACAAAAACAAGTAATTTCCCTCAGTTTGATGAAAACAAAAACACTTTGTTTAAAGTATAGTTCCTACATTATAGAATACAGTTACTATATTTAGACAGTCCATAGACTGTTATGTTCAACTTACATTGATACAAATTCAAAAGATGCATTTTTAAATTGAAGTTAAGGCAAAAACAATTAGAAGTTGGTAAATCATGCCATAAAATTTTTCTTTGAAAAATATCAAAGAAAATTGGGCTCCTTAGCTTGGAAAATACATGAGAGGTGAGTTCAAGTATGCAATATTATAATTTGGAAGAGAAAATGGATGTATTCTTTGCCTTTGCAGAAGAAGAGTAAGGAATAATAAAAACTTTCCTGCATATAGAAAGAATTTTACAATAAAATGGAAATGGAAAGTCTTTAAAAGTATCAGTTCTCTACCACTGGGTGTGTTCATGGTGAAGCCTTCCTGGCCACCTATCAGGAAATGTGATTTCTAAGGGCAGACTCTCTCATGAATTTCTGCCTGAGGTCTACATATCTCTCTGAACCATTGGCAAACAACTACACAGTTTCATGTGCTTATCTGTTAGGGCGGATTAGGAGGTGGTCCAGGTTTGCAAATACACAAATACGATGATTGGACTTATTTGGAAATTGTTTCACATTGTTCAAGTAAACAGTACAAAGACTTTTGAAAAAGTGCTGCTCATAGGGAGCATGACTCCTCACTTTGTCTAATATCTCTCAGAGGCAGTTCTGATATTTAGAGATTTGGAGTAGTCTCACGTGGAGTTAGATGCACACTAGGTTAGCAGAAACCTAAGTGCAGATGTCTTGCACTACTAAAACACTAAAAACAAAACCAAAGTGAACCAAACTAAATTAAGCTAACGCTATCTTAAAAGTCAGTCATTATAGAGGCTTCCCTGGTGGCGCAGTGGTTGAGAGTCCACCTGCCGATGCAGGGGACACGGGTTTGTGCCCCGGTCCGGGAAGATCCCACATGCCGCGGAGCGGCTGGGCCCGTGAGCTATGGCCGCTGAGCCTGCGCGTCCGGAGCCTGTGCTCCGCAACGGGAGAGGCCACAACAGTGAGAGGCCCGGGTACCGCAAAAAAAAAAAAAAAAAAAAAAAAGTCAATCATTATAAGCTAATAAGTATGTCGTACGCCTGAATTCAGAGATTTGAAAGTCTCGTTCTGTTAATGCTGAGGAAACCTCCATTACACTCCAGTTCTTTGAACTTTTGCATTTTTGTTCATTTAATGGCCTACCACCAAATGTGTTTGAATACATGCATTTTCTTGAAGAGAGAATTATAAAGGGACCTCTGATTTAAAAATTAAAACATGAGACACACACACAAACACTCAAAAAAATCTTGGTCAACTGAATAATAGTAAAATTGGTTAATTAATAATTAGTTAACGAATATGTCTTAATCAGCTTGGCCTGCTGTAACAAACTACGATAGGCTGGGTGGCTTAAACAGCAGATACTTATTTTTCATCATTCTGGAGGCTGGGAAATACAAGATCAAGGTGCCAGCAGATCCCGGTGTCTAGTGAGAGCCCACTTCCTGGTATGTAGCTGGCCTTCCTCTCATTGTATCCCCACATGACAGAGAGCAGAGATGTTAAGCAAGTTCTCTAGTTTCTTCTTTTTTTTTTTTGAAATGTAAGATCATTTTATTTCTTCACATTTATGCTCTTAAAAGTTTCTACAAGTAGTGGATTTCTACAATCCACTATATGGTTGTATAACTTACTACTGATTTAACATTTATTTAAATGTAAGCAATAAAGTACTTTAAATTGTTATAGACAAAAGAAAATCAATAAGTAATCACCAAAGCAGAATATCTGTTCTACTCCCTGAAACAATATATTATCTATAAAATGTATTTACATTAGAAATCGAAAACTTGAGATCCTCTGTCTCTTCAAAGCTTCCTGTAAAATAAATGTATTAAATTCTTACTTATATTTCCCAGCACATGTGCATGCTCACATACAGATGCACATACAATATACAGATGCACATACAAACATTCAATAAGTAAAGGGAAAAATCACCTAAATAATCACATAAGAAATATCTTTTTAAAGCCCTCAGAATGTGTACTATCACTATACAGTTTGTGATTTGTTAAAAATAGATCTAGATTCACCAAGTAAGCAAGATAACTTCATGATCAGTCTTCAGAATAGTTCTTAGAATTTAAAAATTTCCTATAAATAAAATGACTTACAGATCTCTTCGTTACATCACTCTGTTATTGGTCAAATCAGTCATACAATCAACTGGGTCATTCCATCATTGGATGACTTGAATAACATATATATATATATATATATATATATATATATATGTTTTATACAGCAGGTCCCTTAATAGTCATCCATTTTATACACATCAGTGTATACATGTCAATCCCAATCGCCCAATTCATCACACCACCACCACCACCCCCCATTGCTTCCCCCCTTGGTGTCCATACATTTGTTCTCTACATCTGTGTCTCTATTTCAGCCCTGAAAACCAGTTCATCTGTACCGTTCTTCTAGGCTCCACATATATGCGTTAATATACAATATTTGTTTTTCTCTATCTGACTTCCTTCATTTTGTATGACAGTCTCTAGATCCTTCCACATCTCAACAAGTGACCCAATTTCATTCCTTTTTATGGCTGAGTAATATTCCATTATATATATGTACCACATCTTCTTTATCCATTCGTCTGCCGATGGGCATTTAGGTTGCTTCCATGACCTGGCTATTGTAGTGCTGCAGTGAATATTGGGGTGCATGTGTCTTTTTGAATAATGGTATTCTCTGGGTATATGCCCAGTAGTGGGATTGCTAGATCATATGGTAATTCTATTTTTAGATTTTTAAGGGACCTACATACTGTTCTCCATAGTGGCTGTATCAATTTACATTCCCACGAACAGTGCAAGAGGATTCCCTTTTCTCCACACCCTCTCCAGCATTTGTTGTCTGTAGATTATTGATGATGCCCTTTCTAACTGGTGTGAGGAGATAGCTCATTGTAGTTTTGATTTGCATTTCTCTAATAATTAGTGATGTTGAGCAGCTTTTCACGTGCTTCTTGGCCATCTGTATATCTTCTTTGGAGAAGTGTCTATTTAGGTCTTTTGCCCATTTTTGGATTGGGTTGTTTGGTTCTTTAATATTGAGCTGCATGAGCTGTTTATATATTTTGGAGATTAATCCTTTGTCCGCTGGTTCGTTGACAAATGTTTTCTCCCATTCTGACGGTTGTCTTTTCATCTTGCTTGTGGTTTCCTTTGCTGTGCAAAAGCTTTTAAGTTTCATTAGGTCCCATTTGTTTATTTTTGTTTTTATTTCTATTACTCTAGGAGGTGGATCAAAAAAGATCTTGCTGTAATTTATGTCAAACAGTGTTTTTCCTTTGTTTTCCTCTAAGAGTTTTATAGTGTCTGTTCTAAAATTTAGGTCTTGAATCCATTTTGAGTTTATTTTTGTGTATGGTGTTAGGGACTGTTCTAATTTCATTCTTTTACATGTAGCTGTCCAGTTTTCCCAGCACCACTTATTGAAGAAACTGTCTTTTCTCCATTGTATATCCTTGCCTCCTTTGTTATAGATTAGTTGACCATAGGTGCTGGGTTTATCTCTGGGCTTTCTATCTTGTTCCACTGATCTATGTTTCTGTTTTTGTGCCAGTATCATATTGTCTTGATTACTGTAGCCTTATACTATAGTCTCAACTCAGGGATTACTCCAACTCCGATTTTTTTCCTTCAAGACTGCTTTGGCTATTCGGGGTCTTTTGTGTCTCCATACAAATTTTAAGATTTTTTGTTCTAGTTGCATAAAAAATGCCGTTGGTAATTTGATAGGAATTGCATTGAATCTGTAGATTGCTTTGGGTAGTATAGGCATTTTCACAATGTTGATTCTTCCAATCCAAGTACATGGTATATCTCTCCATCTGTTGGTATCATCCATAATTTCTTTCATCTGTGTCTTATAGTTTTCTGCATACAGGTCTTTTGTCTCCCTAGGTAGGTTTATTCCTAGGTATTTTATTCTTTTTGTTGCCGTGGTAAATGGGAGTGTTTCCTTAATTTCTCTTTCAGATTTTTCATCATTAGTGTATAGGAATGCAAGAGATTTCTGTGCATTAATTTTGTATCCCGGAACTTTAGCAAATTCATTCATTAGCTCTAGTAGTTTTCTGGTGGCATCTTTAGGATTCTCTATGTATACTATCATGTCATCTGCAAATAGTGACTGTTTTACTTCTTTTCCAATTTGTATTCCTTTTATTTCTTTTTCTTTTCTGATTGCTGTGGTTAAGACTTCCAAAACTATGTTGAATAATAATGGCGAGAGTGGACATCCATGTCTCGTTCCTGATCTTAGAGGAAATGCTTTCAGTTTTTCACCATTGAGAATGATGTTTGCTGTGGGTCTGTCAATTACGGCCTTTATTTTGTTGAGGTAGCTTCCCTCTATGCCCACTTTCTGGAGAGTTTTTATCATAAATCGGTGTTGAATTTTGTCAAAAGCTTTTCCTGCATCTATTGAGATGATCATATGGTTTTTATTCTTCAGTTTGTTAATATGGTTTATCACATTGATTGATTTGCATGTATTGAAGAATCCTTGCATCCCTGGGATAAATCACACTTGATCATGGTGTATGATCGTTTTAGTGTGCTGTTGGATTCTGTTTACTAGTATTTTGTTGGGGATTTTTGCATCTATATTCATCAGTGATATTGGTCTGTAATTTTTTTTTTTTTGTCGTATCTTTGTCTGGTTTTGGTATCAGGGTGATGGTGGCCTCATAGACTGAGTTTGGGAGTGTTCCTTCCTCTGCAAATTTTTGGAAGAATATGAGAAGTATGGGTGTTAGCTCTTCTCTACATGTTTGATAGAATTCACCTGTGAAGCCATCTGGTCCTGGACTTTTGTTTGTTGGAAGATTTTTTGTTGTTGTTGTTGGAAGATTTTTAATGACAGTTTCAATTTCATTACTTGTGATTGGTATGTTCATATTTTCTATTTCTTCCTGGTTCAGTCTTGGAAGGTTACACCTTTCTAAGAATTTGTCCATTTCTTCCAGGTTGTCCATTTTATTGGCACACAGTCACTTGTAGTAGTCTCTTAGGATGCTTTGTATTTCTGCGGTATCTGTTGTAACTTCTCCTTTTTCATTTCTAATTGTATTGATTTCAGTTCTCTCCCTCTTTTTCTTGATGAGTCTGGCTAATGGTTTATGAATTTTGTTTATCTTCTCAAAGAAGCAGCTTTTACTTTTATTGATCTTTGCTATTGTTTTGTTTCTATTTATTTCTGCTCTGATCTTTATGATTTCTTTCCTTCTGCTAACATTGGGTTTTGCTTGTTCTTCTTTCTCTAGTTCCTTTAGGTGTAAGGTTAGATTGTTTATTTGAGATTTTTCTTGTTTCTTGAGATAGGCTTGTATACCTATAAAATTCCCTCTTAGAACTGCTTTGGCTTGTATACCTATAAAATTCCCTCTTAGAACTGCTTTTGCTGCATCCCATAGGCTTTGGATCATCGTGTTTTCATTGTCATTTGTCTCTAGGTATTTTTTGATTTCCTCAGTGATCTCTTGGTTATTTAGTAACATATTGTTTAGCCTCCATGTGTTTGTGTTTTTTACATTTTTTCCCCTGTAATTCATTTCTAATCTCATAGTGTTGTGGTCAGAAAAGATGCATGATATGATTTCAGTTTTCTTAAATTTACTGCGGCTTGACTTGTGACCCAAGATGTTATCTATCCTGGAGAATGTTCTGTACGCACTTGAGAAGAAAGTGAAATCTGCCGTTTTTGGATGGAATGTCCTATAAATATCAATTAAATCTATTTGGTCTATTGTGTCATTTAAAGCTTGTGTTTCCTTATTTATTTTCATTTTGGATGATCTGTCCATTGGTGTAAGTGAGGTGTTAAAGTCCCCCACTATTATTGTGTGACTGTCGATTTCCTCTTTTATAGCTTTTAGCAGTTGCCTTTTGTACTGAGGTGCTCCTATGTTGGGTGCATAAATATTTACAGTTGTTATATCTTCTTCTTGGATTGATCCACTCATCATTATGTAGTGTCCTTCCTTGTCCCTTGTAACCTTCTTTATTTTAAAGTCTATTTTATCTGATACGAGTATTGCCACTCCAGCTTTCTTCTGATTTCCCTTTGCATGGAATATCTTTTACCATCCCCTCACTTTCAGTCTGTATGTGTCCCTAGGTCTGAAGTGGGTCTCTTGTAGACAGCATATATATGTATCTTGTTTTTGTATCCATTCAGCAAGCCTGTGTCTTTTGGTTGGAGCATTTAATACATTTACGTTTGGGGTGATTATCGATATGTATGTTACTATGACAATTTTCTTAATTGTTTTGGCTTTGTTTTTGTAGGTCCTTTTCTTCTCTTGTTTCCCACTTAGAGAAGTTCCTTTAGCATTTGTTGTAGAGCTGGTTTGGTGGTGCTGAATTCTCTTAGCTTTTGCTTGTCTGTAAAGCTTTTGATTTCTCCATCGAATCTGAATGAGATCCTTGCCAGGTAGAGAAATCTTGGTTGTAGGTTCTTCCCTTTCATCACTTTAATATATCAGGCCACTCCCTTCTGGCTTGTAGAGTTTCTGCTGAGAAATTAGCTGTTAACCTTATGGGAGTTCCCTTGTATGTTATTTGTCATTTTGTCTGCTTGGGTTTATCCTGTATGGGACTCTGTGAGCTTCCTGGGCTTGGGTGGCTATCTCCTTTCCCAGGTTAAGGAAGTTTTCGCCTATAATCTCTTCATATATTTTCTCGGGTCCTTTCTCTCTCTCTTCTCCTTCTAGGACCCCTATAATGCGAATGTTTTTGCATTTAATGTTGTCCCAGAGGTCTTTTATGCTGTCTTCATTTCTTTTCATTCTTTTTTCTTTATTCTGTTCTGCAACAGTGAATTCCACCATTCTGTCTTCCAGGTCACTTATCCATTCTTCTGCCTCAGTTATTCTGTTATTGATTCCTTCTAGTGTAGTTTTCATTTCAGTTATTGTATTGTTCATCTCTGTTTGTTTGTTCTTTCATTCTTCTAGGTCTTTGTTAAACATTTCTTGCATCTTCTCGATCTTTGCCTCCATTCTTTTTCCGAGGTCCTGGATCATCTTCACTATCATTATTCCGAATTCTTTTTCTGGAAGGTTGCCTATCTCCACTTCATTTAGTTGTTTTTCTGGGGTTTTATCTTGTTCCTTCATCTGGTACATAGCCCTCTGCCTTTTCATCTTGTCTGTCTTTCTGTGAATGTGGTTTTTGTTCCATAGGCTGCAGGACTGTAGTTCTACTTGTTTTTGCTGTCTGCCTTCTGGTGGATGAGGCTGTCTAAGGGGCTTATGCACGTTTTCTGATGGGATAGACTGGTGGTGGGTAGAGCTGACTGTTGCTCTGGTGGGCAGAGCTCAGTAAAACTTTAATCTGCTTGTCTCCTGATGGGTGTGGCTGGGTTCCCTCCCTGTTGGTTGCTTGACCTGAGGCAACCCAACACTGGAGCCTACCTGGGCTCTTTGTTGGGGCTAATGGTGGACCCTGGGAGGGCTCAAGCCAAGGAGTACTTCCCAGAACTTCTGCTGCCAGTGTCCTTGTCCCCAAGGTGAGCCACACCCACCCCCTGCCTCCGCAGGAGGCCCTCCAACACTAGCAGGTAGGTCTGGTTCAGCCTCCCCTGGGGTCACTGCTCTCTCCCCTGGGGTCACTGCTCCTTCCCCTGGGTCGCGATGCGCACGCCACTTTGTGTGTGCCTTCCTAGAGTGGAGTCTCTGTTTTCCGTAGCTCTTTCCAAGTCCTGCAATCAAATCCTACTAGGCTTCAAGTCTGATCCTCTAGGAATTCCTCCTCCCGTTGCCAGACCCCCAGGTTGGGAAGCCTGATGTGGGACTCAGAACCTTCACTCCAGTGGGTGAACTTATGTGGCATAAGTGTTCTCCAGTCTGTGAGTCTCCCACCCAGCAGTTATGAGACTTGATTTTACTGTGATTGCACCCCTCCTACCGTCTCACTGTGGCTTCTCCTTTGTCCTTGGACCTGGGGTATCTTTTTTGGTGAGTTCCAGTGTCCTCCTGTTGATGACTGACCAGCAGCTAGTTGTGATCCTGGTGTTCTCGCAAGAGGGAGTGAGAGCACGTCCTTCTACTCTGCCATCTTGGTTCCAGTCTTCTCTAGTTTCTTCTCGTAATGGCACTGATTCCACCATGAGGACTTTACATTCCTGACCTAATTACCTCCCAATGGCCCTGTCTCATTAAGGATTAAGGTTTCAAAATATGAATTTTGAGGGTACATATATTCAGTCTGTGGCAGAGTACTTATCCATTAAGTGATCCTTGAGTTAAAGACTGATAAGAACTTTGACATAGAGTATCTCAGATAGACTCATGAGTTTTAGTTTCCTTGTCTTTTAAATGAGATACTAATGCCGAACTAATTGATAGTTGAGAAGATTAACTTATTTGCTGAAATTCAGAAGGCCAGAAGTTGGCAAAATTAAGACTTAATTGTATGAAATCTGAATACAAATATCATATGTGTCCCCTAATACCAAGGAAACTTCCTAAAATTAAGCATTCACACATGAAATGATGTGCATTCATAGAATATCTTAAGGGATAGGGATACTACAATACTTGCTAGGAGTAAAGACAGGGAGCATTCAGAAACAGGCTTTAAAAATAGTTACTATTATGACAGCATATTTTCAGAGATATAGTCTATCAAGTAGAATAGTTAAGTTCTGCATTGAGTATTTTTTGTCATAGTGAATCAGCTCTGCATGATAGATTTACTTTTAGCTATAATATAATGGAGAACAGGCAGAATTCAGCACAGGATCAATCCATCGGGCAGGACAGACAGTAGAAGAATTAATAAGTTGGAGATAATGTCAGAAGAGGGTTCAGTTTGGAGTGTTAATAAGATCTTGAGCAGGGAAACAGTGAACAACTGAATGACCAAGGTTAACTGTCTGTAAGGTAGAGTAGCTGGACACAACAAAGCATGAGAGAAGCCAAGAGGATTCTTCACACCGCCTGGAGTTTGGCATCAGTGGGATTCATTAAAAGTGAAATAAGAGCTCCACGCACTCCCCACTAGCTGTCCAAATGAGTTGAGAGTCAAATCAAGTTTGCTGTCTTGGAGTGGTTTGGAAGTCTTATCAGGGTCATGAGTGGAATTTTTAAACTAGGACAGTGGAATTTTTAGACTAAGACAGAAGAAAATGGATAGGAAGGGGATGAGATGCTTGAAGTGTAGCAGAATTTACTGGGACCATCCCAAAGGCCACAGGCCCCTGGAACTTACTAGCCAGTTAGGAGTTTCCTATAGTGATACAAAGTTTCAGTGTTAATGGTTGACCCTCCAACCATATTCAAGATCCCACTGAATTAAGGTGCTACAGCAGTACCTGAATTTGTGCAAGAACTTAATTGCACTAAGACTATTGATAAAGAGCCTGAGTGTCTAACTTTGAGGAACTGGATGTGGCATTGAGTTGGCCAGAGAAAAAGGTTATGGGATGCAGAAGATTTAAGGTTTCTGTATAACTCATATGCTATGCCTATGTGATTTTAAATGTCTAGGAGCCCTCCTTAGATTTTGATATATTTGTCACATGACTTAAGTGTAAACTAAACTTCCTTCCAGGGTGAATATTAAAAATATATGGAAAAATCAATCTTAATTTTATTTTCAATCTTTTGATTAGAGTTTCAAAACTTTTAATTATTATTGCTTTTTGGTAGAAATGCATAGTATTTTAGGTATATTTTGGGTTAGCCTGGGAACTTACCAATAATAGTGCTGCTTATCTGATAAAGATTTATTCAGGATTTCAAAATGTACAATTTAAAAATTACCTTGGAGGAACTACTTTTATTTATTTTTTTATTCATGGGTTCCCTGTAAGCAATATTACACATTTCAGATTTATACTCTGAATTTTTGCTAAGATATTGCCACTAGCATTCTGTATGTGTCAGAGGATATTGGAGTAAACCCTAGAAAAAGCAAAATGAGAATGGAACAAGGTAGTAGTAACTGAACATGTTAGCAGAGAGCAATGTCATAAAAATGGAAGGCATAAATCATGTTTCATGAAAGTTGGCAGTTTTTCAGGGATTGTCTGTTGCTTAGCTCACCATACTGTGCTCTTCCACTTGTATAAGTATGATAGCATGCTGTCAAGTCATAGTCAAGTGGATGAATTAAAAGTAGTTTGGATTAGGCCAGGATTGCAATTTGAGAATTAATTGTTAAGTGATTTTTAAGAATGGCAGAAGAAAGTTAACAGATGGAAGAAGTAAAGAAAAATGAACTAGTGGTACTTTTACATTTGTCAGTCTACTTTCTTACATTTTCCTCTTAAGATTGCTGAGTCAAGAGGATCTCAATTTTTTTTTTTTTTGCTAAAATACAAGATTATATATCAGGAAGTTTAAAATAAGTTTAAATCAACAAGGTTTTAAAAATCAAATTGACTCATTTTTAAAGTGAGTTAAAATCAAAACAAGTTACCATCAAAGGGAGGCTGAATTGGGTCATGTTAATAAAATGGAAAAAGTGTGAACTACTTGATGAAGCTTGGAAGTTTCATGATCACAGACATTCCCTGCTGAGATAATGAACTTGACAATAACTCTTCTTATTCTTAAGATATGATAGCAAAAGTCATTGTACCAAATCTCAGAATGAGGGCAATTCATGCTGATTACAGAATCATTCCATAGTGACTAAGAGAGTCTGTGATTGATGCATTATTATAGAGTAAGCTCCTGCATTTTTATACAGAAAGGACAAGAATAAGTATGACATTATATTTCTTATATGGGTGATGCAGCCAGAGATCTCAAGTAATGGTGGATGATTTGCAGAAGTTGATTATTTGAATTAATTTACTGAAGTGTTGAAAATAACAATGAAAATTCCAACAGGAAAGATTTGTTTCAAAACGACTGGTTCAGCAAGACCACATTTATCCAACTTCTAAGCAGCACTCAGGTTCATGCAATATTTTTGATGCATAAATTATTTTGTATCACCTCCATCGCCTCCATCTCCCATCACCAGCTCAAGAAGATGTTCCAGCAGATAAACATGTTAGCTGGAATCTCCTGAGTTAGCTTATACCCTAAACCATTTCTTCATCTGCTTTTTTTAATGGTAAGAAAAGGCCCAAGTCTATCAAGAATATCTATATTTTAAATACATAAAATAAATCATGATAATGTCAAAGAGAGTTAAGTCTGTGTTATCCAACCTCCTAAAAGAAATATTAGTTATCATTGGTCAAATATTCTGGTTGTCAGAGTTAACTATCAGATTTTATTTAAACCCAAATATTTGGGGCTCTTTAGGGACTTTAGGGGACACGACAGGATCCCAAAGGATCCATCTACCTTTGAAAATAGGCAAGGTTGGAGAGTCATGACTAATGATCCCAGTTATATGCTTATGCTTCTCAGTGATCTTGTAGGGTTACAAGAGATGGACTGAAAGGAATGGGAAAGCCATATAAGATATGATTAATTGCCCTAGTATATAACTATGGTTGAGAGATAGCTATGTTATGCACTCTGCTTAACAAGGGTGCAGAGCCAAGACTAAAACTGGCAATTTTCTCCTGCTATGCCCCTTGGGAGTACTACTTTGATAAAATGTAGCTTCCAGGGATTTTTTGTGGGTTTTTTTGTTTGTTTTTTGTTTCTTTGTTTTTAGCTTCCAGGTTTGAAGTACCCTATAATAGTTTGACAGACTACTACAGTCTCCCAAAGGACAAATCATATCATATGTGAGTTAGTATTTCTCATGTAGAAAGAAAGTAGGAACTAGAAACCTTCCAGTGGGTGCTGTGCTAAATTCCAAAATGGATATGGAGAAAAATGTCTGTATCCTCAGTTCTTTACCTGATTTTTCCCTTTCTCCTTTTCCAAATTTGTACCCTCCTTCCAGCATTCCTTCTCTTGTTTCAGAATGTTGCAAGTAGACTGGGCTACAGCAGAAGACAATTAATTGAGAGGGGAAGTAGGGGTACCAAATACATCCCTTGCTTGAATTCCCAAACTGTACCACTTAACACAGTCCTCTAAGGAAAAGGATACTATTTTCTGATCCACAAAATGTATAATAGGCAAGGACAGGCCCTACTAGTAGATGCAAGTTATTTATTTTCCTTGAATGGTGAGAAAAGCACCTTTTGAGAAATGTTTTTCAGTGTTTAGTGGAGGATTCCAATCTCTGGTCCATATCTTCCTGAACACAGGGCCGGGCCTGTGATACAAGGCGATCCTAATGTGATGTCTCTTCTCTCAGCCATATATGTTGCTCCAGGAAAATCATAGGATCTAAGCTAGGCTGAACCAAGTCTTTCCTGGGACTTTTAAAAATTTCAATTGGTGGACATGATCCTTATATGAATTCAGAATCAATGATGGTTATCCCTGCCCAACCATGACCTCCATCATCTCCTCAACCTTCTATTTCAATAACTGATCCCATAAGTGATTCCATTGCATATATAGGTACTGGTGTATAATGTTTAAATATGGACACTGGCATTTAAAAAGTCTGCATTTAAATACCAGTAACACTCTTGTTTGGGGTTAGTCACTTTAGGTGAGCTATATCACTTACCAGTCTAGGGTTTGATAAGTATGGAAATAACATTTTTATCATCAGAGGCATGCCATGTTGTTGTGATTATTCCATTCCTGGACTACTGTATGTATTTGATACAGATTATAAACTTTTATTATTTATGAGTTTTATAAGGCATTATAGATGTGTATTCAGTTGAAGGACACAATTCCTCTTTGCCCTTGTTTCTTTGAACCCTGAATCAAGATGTGCATTATTGTTAATGTCATTTTGTTGTTTTCAACTTGCTGGAACAGATATATTTTTAACTTCAAAATGACTGGTATATTGCAGGCATTTAAAAAATAGCATTAATAGTTACTTACCTGCCATTATTGAAAAACTATTTCTACTCTGTTTTCTATGCCATTTATATACATCATACCATTTTAAGCTAACTGAAAAGGTGTGCTATGTGTTTTTTATTATCCCCACAAAGAGACTAAATAAATTGCTCAAAGTAACACATATTGTGCCAGACTAGCACTTTATTTATTTACTTATTTATTTCCACGTTACAGTGAAATTTTATTCTTACATATAAAAATATATATCATAAAGACATGGAAAACTTCAAGAAAAAAATAGAGTTAATAGTGGTTTGAGGGACTATGGGTGAATTATATTTCCTTCTTTTCAATTAATTGTATTTTCTTATTTCTACAATAAACATGTTTTCCTTTATTAAGAAAAAATTTTCTTCTGTTGATTAGTAACTTTAATAATATCTGCAAAGTCTTTCCACTTTAACTCAAGCTTTTTAAATCCAGAAGTCATATTCTCTCCCACCGTGGTCTATTGCTTATTATTACCAATATCTATATACTCCCTGAATTAAATACCCCTCTTCTGCATCAACCCTATTCTCTTAAATAAGCTAAACTATTTTCCAAGTTTTGTTTAGGCATAGTTTAATTATGATAAGAAAAATTAAATATATTAATATTATTCAGACTTTTTTTTTCTTAACGTAATTAAATCTTCTTGAAGTGGGTAGAGTTTTCCCAGGATGGATGGGGCACTATAAAGGAACTCCCAATTTGGATTTCAGCCCAAATGCAAACGCTGGTTTAAATAGACATTAAATATTAGTGTTAAACATTAGAAACACACTGAGACCAGCAATAAAATGTCATAGGAAACCTAGCTTTGAGTTATAATCAGATACAAACTCTTCAAATACATAATTAAAAGTGTGATAGATTGTGGGGTTTTTTGTATTAAAAATAAGGTGATGGCAGACAAATACATTAGTTTAGTGTGGTCATTAAAGTGATGGCATGGATATTACATTTCCTAAATTATTTTAAGTGTAATTGCATATATAATTATAGATATTTAAGAAAACAGCAATAGGCAAATCAGTTTGCTAAAGCCAGACGTTCTTTAAAAACATAGCTACCTGAAACTATTTTGCCTATTTCTTCTTTTTCAAGAGGAGATTTTTAACTGGTAAAAACAGAAAATTATATCAGTATTGGGGAATTTAAATTATTATTTGTGTGATTATAGGAAAGTCTCTGGTTGCTTAAAATCAACTCAGATCTCTTGGTCTTAAAGATTCAGCTTTCAGAAGTGACTAGTATACTAACCACATTCTGGAACACTGGCAATTAACAAATATTGCTTTCTTTGTTTTGTTTTTGTGTTGCTGGTTTGCTTAACCAAATTGATTTCTCTCTCTGACACCCCAGATCCGATGAGACATTCTGTCAGCTCTGATTTTCAAATGTATCTGGTATCTACTTCTCAACACTTCTCCCTGACTCATCTGACACCAGCATTTTCCCATTGGATCATCTCAATAGCTTCTCAGATGTTCACTCTGAATCCTACGTTGCCCCTCTCTAGCTCCTTTTCAATTCAGTAGCTAAAGTTATCTTTTTGAAACCAAAATCTTAGACTGTTTCCATTTACTCAAGTCCACCTTTATATTTTTTCTGTGAGTGTTAATTTATGAGGCCTATTATTTTTGTAGATTTATTTACTAAATTGTCATTTTACTAAAATTACTATAGTTTTCATATTGATTAAGTTCCCAGAAATTTAATCATACTAACTTCAGAGATATTTCATCTTTCACTTTCAATTCTTATGCTCTAAAGGCTTGATCTTGTCTAATTGCAAAGGCTTATACCTCCATTACATTCTTAAATAGTAGTGTAGAGAGTTTGATCACTTGTCTTACTTTTTTACCTCTGTGAGAAAGTCTCATATTTCCCTCATTAACTAGAATAGTGGCTGTCAGACCAAAGTATATCTTTCAACCCAAATGCCAGCCAGCATTCAATATATTTACATGATCGTGTACCCATGAAGTTCTATTTTATTGAGTATTTTAAATATGAAAAGGCATTGACATTGTGACATATCTTCTTAATATCTATTGAGATGAAAAGGTGTAATTTTTCTCTTTAGTTCTATTCATGTAATTATGTGATATTATTGGAGTTTCTATTGTTTAACTCTCTTTGTATTCCTGGAATAAATTGCACTTGTTTATGACACATTATACTTTTAATGCACTTTTGGATTCTATCTGTTAATGTTTTAATTAAGATTTTGCATTGATTTTCATTAGTAAGATTGGTCTGTAGCTTTTTTTGCTTTTGGTTGTAATCTTTATCATGTTTCGATATTAAAGTTATACTAATTTCATAAGAGATAGTTAGAACTTTATCTTTTTATGCTGTAGAAGAGTTTAAGTATCACTGGGACTGTTGTTTTAAGTTTTATCTAGTTTCCCTTCTGTAGGGTTCCTTCATTTATCTTTTTTCCTTTATGGTCAGTTAGATTCTATCCATTCTGATTAATTTTGATAAGTTATAATTTTGTAGAAAATTATCTGCTTCATCTACTTTTCCAAATTTATGTGTAGGGATATAACAAAAGCATCTTTAAGATAATTTATTTTCTGCTTCAACATTGTTATTATTTCTAAATGTGTGCATATGAATTTTTTCTTTTGTTAAGATTAGTATTCTAATTTATTGATTTTTCAAAAATTGTTCTTGAAAAAACTACTTGTATTGCTGCTTTATTTCCTAGAATCAATGTGTAATTTTTTCTGCACTCATTATTTTTTAGCTTCTTTTGGTTTAAATCATTTTAGTTCTTTTTAGGAAAGTATGTAATTTATTTATTTTTATGATAATTATTAACTACTACTGTTATTATCATTTTAAAAGTCTGCAATTCTTCTTTGACCCATAAGTTGTTTAGCAGCATTTTTTTCGCTGGGTGGAAAAGTTGTTTTGGTTTTTGTTTTTCAGTTCATATCTTGTTTTGTTTCAGTGTGGTCAGGAAAAGCTGTTTTTATTATTTGTCTTCTATAGAATTTATTGGAGCTAACTTTGTGGCTAAGGTATGGTCAAATTTCTTAAATAATCATATATATTTATATCTCAGAATTCTAAACATATATTTATGAGTTATAAAAGGAAAAGTAGATTCATGTACAGAGAAAACAAGATGAGCTTAAGCACTTTATTCATCAAGTTTTACCCTTAATTCAAAGAGTGAAAATCAACAATTCTCTTAAACTTTCTGGTAATTGATTTCTTCATCCGTTACATGAATTTATTGGACCAAATAATCTTTTTCAGTGACTTTTGTGATGCGTACAAAATTCCAAACATCCAAAGCTAACTTAAGGTGATTTTTTGAAAGGTAACTTTTTAAATGTTTACTGATTATGCACATGTTTGTATTTATCCCTTCATTTATGTTGTATACCAGGTTCATGGTCCTGGTTTGTTAAATTGCTCTCTTTTTTTACTCAAAATACATAAAATTGTGTTGTAGATATCATCTTTTTTAGTATCAGATGTTTACCAAAAAAAACCTCAATATTTTTTTGCCATTTTTGTCTAAAAAGGAGTACATAGTATAGACACACATTATATGTGAACACTTTGCAACTCTCAATTTTAAGCCTTACCACTCTGAAACACATGTTTTTCTATTTTTTCTTTGAAGCAGAGATCAGGAGAGTGTATTATCTACTCTAAGATAAATAGATTATTTTTGTGGCTTTGGAAATGTCTAATTCAGAGATATACTTCTAAATCCAATCTAAACTTTAACTCAGTGAAATACTTTTGAGGTTTTTGGATTTTTACCACACAATAAGGCTAGCACACAAATAACTACTTCTGCAACTTAAAATTACTTTATATATTTCTTGAAAAACTTGGCAGGGTTCATAGATAAATTTTCAATCTTCATTTTATATATATCTGACAGTGCTCCCAGACTAGGGAATTTCAGCAAAAAGATATTGGGCCCCATATCTTTGTTGGAAGTGATGTTGCTTAATTACTTCTACTTTTTAAAACACTCATCCTGGATAACTAAAGTTGTAATCCAGGGTCAACGTTGAGAAGACAGTAGAATGTCCATTTCAACTGGATTGCAAGTTGATTCAGGATAGGGAAGCTTAAACTTGATAGTCAACAATTGTGACTTTCTCTTATCCATGTTTAATTTCCTGATAACAACAAAATTGATAGACTGGTATGTTTATTTAATATTCTAATGTTTTTATATCTTAGAATAAAAAAACCCTATTTTTTAAGCAGCATCTTCTAACACAGGTGTGTGTGTGTGTGTGTGTGTGCTTTGTGCGTGCGCTCAAGTTATATGGACAGAGGAGAGATGTGCTTAGATGTGTCACATGACATTAGCCTTTTTAACTTTAGTGAACATGCAAGAAAAAAAGACTATGGTTTTACTCTGAAAAAGCATTAGTTGAAAAGAAGATCTAGTGTGCTAAACACAGTAGAGAGATACCTATAACTTAATTAGTAGAGTATAATTTTTTTAAATTATGCATTCTTTAATTTAGATTTCAGGAAGCGTATTTAATCTTCCATGTGTTCAACTGTGCCATTTTCATGCTTAACCCCTGAATAGAGATTATGTTTACCAATCTTATCTGAACACTTCCACATTTTTGCTTAATTAGAAACAAACAGACAAAAAGAGAAATGTTAAATTAAGTGGTAAGTTAAAAAATAACTACATATATGAAACATATGTCAGGGTAACTTTCCTAGCATTGTGAAGGACTGGGCATTTTGAAAATTGACGGTAGCCTTAAGAAGAATTAATAAATGGAATAGGAAACCAGCACAAACCCTCCCTCATGGCTGCAAGTTGCCACTAGTATTTTAACAATATTACTAGTAACACAATAATACAAACTAATATTTCTGAGTATATAATAACTGCTGTATGAATTTGTTTCTGTTAATCTTTTTATATATCATTTTGTAAGTAACATCCATATAGAGAGAAAAAGTCTGTCCTCGTTACTAGCCTAACTTCTCATCCTATATCTTACCCTTGTATCAATTAGGATGCTTCTGGCAATGCATAGTATAATACCTGAAAAAGCGGAGGGTTAGTTTAATGGTTTGGCATCTCAGTTATTTTATGTTTTATGTATTTTTGAAATTCCCTGACCTTCCTCATATTCAGAAAATAGCAGATGCAGATCAAAAATGACATCTTTTTGAGCAGCATCTAAAGACCAGAAGGGAAGGGAATTAAGAAGCATATTCCTCTTAAGTCTTTTTCATCAAGAGAATATCTATCCCCAAATCTTCACCCCAACTCCCAGGGAACTCCCCCACCTTCCTGTTACATCTCATTGGTTGACATAATTTTTGTTCCTAAATTATTTTTTCTCACTATATCTATTCGGTACTCCAAGAAACAGACATCACATCATGCAGGATAGTCCATGTAAGAGATTTATCAGAAATAAAATATGTGAAGGATAAATGGTGAGGGAATAAGGGTAGGTAGGGAAAGTCTTAAGACCACAATGTAGATACGACACCTTTGAAAAATGAGAGAGAAAAAGGATTAGGCATTACTGAGATAACTCTGAGAAAGTTTCAGCCATGCCAATGAGGAGCCCCTAAGAAAAGGTTGCCTATTGTAGGAGTCCTTCATCAGGCAGGGTTGGCCCATCTCTAGTACCCACACTGTCCTCAGTCACTGACGGGAGGAGAATGAGGAGCATCGAGGCTTTAGCATAAACACCATGGTGGATTCCAAAGGGCAGAAGCTGATGGAAGCTGTTAGCCCACTCTGTTTCCCTAGAAGTTCTCTCTTTTTTTTTTTTTTCGGTACGCGGGCCTCTCACTGTTGTGGCCTCTCCCGTTGCGGAGCACAGGCTCCGGATGCGGAGGCTCAGCGGCCATGGCTCACGGGCTCAGCCGCTCCACAGCATGTGGGATCTTCCCGGACCGGGGCACGAACCCGTGTCCCCTGCATCGGCAGGCGGACTCTCAACCGCTGCGCCACCAGGGAAGCCCTAGAAGTTCTCTTGAATGAGGTCACAGTAGCACAACTTCATGGCCACCACAGTTCACCCTTTGCTCTGCATAGATCCATTTCTCCACCCACATTCTGGAGCAACCACTTCATGGTTCCCTAAAGGAAAACTTAGAAAAGGAAAGTTAGTGAGACATAGTACCCTAGTCACTGTCACTGCAGTTGTTCTTGGGAACACACCTGTTACTCATTCTCTTTGTTTCTCATTATACGTTTGAAAATTTCTATACATCTAAATTTTCAACTTCAGTTACCACCTTCACAGGGTTTGATGGCTTATGTGGTTGTGTGAACTACTCCTATACCTTCCTTACTGTGAAGGACCTTCCTGGACAGAAGCTATGTCATGTGGAATTTTGTGCTAATGAATCAGGTATATTGCAAATCTCCAGATAGTAGACTGGCTGAGGTTCTTTGGGCAGAAAAGGTAAATCTATATGTTAAATATTCACATAGCTTTGAGGATGAACTGTTGGCCTTTCTAAAATGGAAGGGACTTAATAGAATCTACTTGTCACCAAATGCCTGGTCAGTCTCTTTGAGATATAATTCAATATGAGGGATTCATTATCTGCAGCCATGTGGATGACATGGAGAACTGGGCTACTTGTTCATGAAACTTACATGTGCCCTTGGTTCTAGTCAAGCTCAATGCCTCTGGTGGTGTTATGGGTTGAATTATATCCTCCTACAATGTACATTGAAGCTGAACCCCCAGTACTTGTGAATGTGACTTTATTTGAAATAGGGTCTTTGCAGATGTAATCAAGTTAAGAGGTTATTAGGGTAGGACCTAATCCAATATGACTGCTGTCGTTAAAAAAGGAGAACACCATTGAAGACAGAGACATAGGATGATATGTAATGCCAGAGACAAAAATTGGAGTGAGGCAGCTGCAAGCCAAGAAACACCACGGACTGATGGCTATCACCAGGCTAGGAAGAAGCAAGAAAACATTCTTCTCTACAGGTTTCAGAGGAAGCATGGCCCTCTGACACTTTGAGTTTTCACTTCTAGCCTCAGAACTGTGAGACAGAACATTTCTGTCGTTGTAAGCCCCCAAATTTGTGGTAGTTTGTCATGGCATCCCTAGGAAACTAATACAGCTGCCTTTATAGAATATCAGTTTGGCTCAGTTGAATTATATTTCTCAGAATAGCCTTTCCTGTGTATTTCACATTGGTGGGCCACAAGAGATATTGTCATACAGGCTTTGTAAGATGAAAGTGAAGCGGCAGCCATTTTGTTCTTTACATCTCAGAAGGTCAGGGCAGACAATTTTTTTTTTTTTTTTTTTTTTTTGCTGTAGGCGGGCCTCTCACTGTTGTGGCCTCTCCTGTTGCGGAGCACAGGCTCCGGACACGCAGGCTCAGCGGCCATGGCTCACGGGCCCAGCCGCTCCGCGGCATGTGGGATCTTCCCGGACCGGGGCACAAACCTGTGTCCCCTGCATCGGCAGGCGGACTCTCAACCAGTGCGCCACCAGGGAAGCCCCCAGACAATTTTTTAATGCACATACCTTGTCATTTATCTGCTGGGTCACCTCATTGGTTAGCCAGGCATAAAAGAGGCCTTTCTCTACCACACCTTTCCTGGATTCTCCTTAAACTTCTTTGACTCTTGGACCAATTGTCTGTTTAGCTCTGGGACAAAGGATGTCAAGTTCTCCTGGGAGACACCTGTTTTATCAGGACTGAAATCAGTGAGAGATGACCTGAGTTCCAGTCTGTCCCATGAGTCACATAGCTCATGCTTGTAGTTATCAGCTCAGGCTTCTGGACTGTAGCTTGTTTTTGCTGGAGGGAAACATCCCCACCAAGGTGCTCTGTTACATTGTTTCCACATAGACTGTGCAACAAGGCTTACAGCTGATCTCAGACTTGGCGAAACACTGTGTGCTAGTCCTGGAACATGAGAACCTGGGAAGCTTGTGAGGAACAGCTACAGGGTCATCTCCCATCTGCTTCCTCTCTACCAGGGAGCTGCTGGTTCTCCTTGCCACTCACATACTGATGAAGTGTGACACCTCCTCCCTCACCACCCTTAAAGTGCAGCCGCAGAACATAAAGATGCTTAGCTAGAGCGTGACATGGTCTTTTCAACAATACGGTGTCCTACACCCTTGTTGCTTTGTCATATGGTCTTTTGGTTTGGGTGTCATCCTGTAAGACAAAACTGGCATCTTTGGCTACTCTTGCTTTCAAACCTGTATAAGTAAATAAATTCTGTGAATCTAGAAAGTATTTGTTTTTTTAATGACAGACTCTGTCAGCTTTGTCTGACACTTGCTGTCCTCAAGTTTATATTCATTTTTTTCCCTCTAATTGCCTGTCCTGTAAACCGCAAATGATGCAAAGACAACAATTTGACCCTTGTTTGAGGTCAAAGTCATATTTTAAAAACTGTGTATGTCTGTGTATGTATTAATGTACATTTATAGATAGATAGACACACATACACATATGTATATTTATATATGAAGGGGAAAGGCAAATATTCCAATTTTGGGGAGATTACTGGACATCAGCACTGAATTAACACTAATCACTGGAGACCCACATCACTGTTGTTGGTCCACCATTCAGAATAGGAATTTATGGAGACTGGATAATCAACAGAATTTCGGCTCAAATTGTTTTCACAGTGAGACCAATGGATCCTCACGCTCACCCTGTGATTATTTTCTGAGTTCTGGAATGCAAAATTTGAATAAACTTCCTCAGCAGCTGGCATTGCTATAGGTTTCCTGAACCATAGAGTGGAGCTATTATTGGAGGAAAAGCATGTGAAAGCCACTTGAACTATTACTACTTACAAAAATGGTGAGCCAAAAGCAATACTACAGTCCTTGGGAAATTGCAGTGATTAGTGCCACGAACATTTAACTTGAAAGATGATACATGATTATTCCTACCAATCTCCATTCAGTTCTCCTATTTGGCCTGTGAAGGAGACAGTTAAATCTTGGAGAATGAGAATGGATTATCGTACATTTAATTAGTCGAGACTCTAACTGCAGCTACTCTTCTAGATGTATTTTAATTGCCAGAGCAAATCTGCACATCACTTGGCGCCCTGTATGCAGGAATTGAGCCGACAACTGCGATTTTTTTTTTTTTTTTTTGTGGTACGCGGGCCTCTCACTGTTGTGGCCTCTCCCGTTGCGGAGCACAGGCTCCGGATGCGCAGGCTCAGTGGCCATGGCTCATGGGCACAGCCACTCCGCGGCATGTGGGATCTTCCTGGACCGGGGCACGAACCCATGTCCCCTGAATTGGCAGTGGACTCACAACCACTGTGCCACCAGGGAAGCCCAACTGTGCTTTTTTCACTGTATCTGTTAGTAATGGTCAACAGAGGCAGGTTTATTTCAGCTGACAGGGTCATCCTTAGGCTCTCCTGTTCTACCTTAGGATTATATCAACTCTCTGGCCCTATGTCATATCCTGGACCACAGGGACCTTGATCGACTTTCCTTTTTACTAACCCAAGAACAAAAGAATCTGCAACAGATCCAGGCTTTCATGCAAGCTGATCTGCCAATTGGGCCCTGTGAGTTAGCAGATGTGATGTTGCTTGGGGTATCAGTTGTAAATAGGGATCCTTTATGGAGCCTCTGATGGCCTTATAGATGAAGCACAGGGCAGACCCTTAGAATTTTTTGAGCAAATCTATGTTATCTGCTGTAGATAACTACTCTCCTTTTAAGAGAAAGCTTTTGGATTGTTAGCAAGCCTTAGTAGAGACTGAATGCTTCACCATGAGCTATCAAGTTAACAGGTGATCCAAGCTGCACATCATGACTGTTCAATCCATAGAGCTGGGCATGTACAGCAGCATTTCACAAAATGTAAGTAGTACATCCTGGAGGCAGAGAAAATGCAAGAGGAAGTGGCCCAAATCTCCATTGTCTATCCTCCTGCTGCAGTGACTTCTTTCTCAATCCACGCATATGTGTTGATTTTGGAGGAGGTCATCAAGAGGAGATAATCGCCAGTTGACACGAAAGCCAGACCTGGGCAATGGACAGCTCCTACCCACTCCCTGTCCTTGGAATGTGCATTTTGCTTGACTTCCCTGAGCTAGAAGCTTCTCTAAGGACGCAGACTTGAGAGAGCAATGTGTTGTCAAGACCATATCGACAGTGTATGGAACTGAATCCAGTTAAGGCCTCTATATAAACTTTTAGGATTCTGAAGGGTGGGTTTGGAGATCTACCCATGTTGCAACCACCCAATACAAGCTGCATATGCAAGTTCCCTTGCTTATTAAACCTGCCATCTACCAATATGGTGTGGCTTGCCTCTTTCTTTGGTCAGTCTTTGCCCTCTGTGTATGGAGACCAGTTTGTGAACCAACAGTTGAACAGGTGACTTTGAAATAAAACTCAGCCTTGTTTTCTGATGGTTCTGTGCAATATGCAGACATTACCCAAAAGCGGACAACTGAAGCACTACTGCACCAATCCAGGATGGTCCCAAAAGACAATGCTGACGGGAAATCTTCCCAGTGGGCAGAACTTCAAGCATCACAACCTGTTATTCATCTTGCCTGGAAGGAGAAATGACCAGAGATATGGCTCTTCCAAGCTTATGGACTGTGGTTCTGCAGCTCCAACCATCTGACAAAGGATTCTGAAACTACAAAGGTTAGTCTCTAGTTATTAAAATTTAAAAGGATCGTTAAGCATATTATTTCCCCATGTTGATCATTTATCTTCTATATATTTTTCTGTTGTGATTAATGGTTGAATACTTAAAGTAGGAAGTTTACAAGTAATTTAAAAAATGAGTAGAAAATCCTGTTTCATAACCAGATTTGAGGTGGAGTAAAAGAACCTTAAGAAACATCTTAGGTTTGTATAAATGAACTGAAAATAAGACTAAGAATAGGACTTCCCTGGTGGCGCAGTGGTTAAGAATCTTCCTGACAATGCAGGGGCCATGGGTTCAAGCCCTGGTCCGGAATATCCCACATGCCCCGGAGCAACTAAGCCCATGAGCCACAACTGCTGAGCCTGCACTCTAGAACCCACACGCCGCAACTACTGAAGCCCATGCGCCTAGAGCCCATGCTCCGCAACAAGAGAAGCCACTGCAATGAGAAGCCCGCGCACTGCAACAAAGTGTAGCGCCCACTCGCTGCAACTAGAGAAAGCCCGCATGCAGCAAGAAAGACCCAACGCAGCCAAAAATAAATAAATAAATAAATAATTTTTTAAAAAATGACTAAGAATAAGAACAAGAGGAAGAATAACCAGACAAAATAACCAGTTTGATTGCAGAATCTCAGTCCATTAGAGTGTAAGTGTGGATAAATTTGTGTTGTCTGGTTGCTTTCAACTGTGCTCTATTAAATCTCCCATCCATACTAGTTTATAGAGACTCTTCTTACTTGAGATGGTTTTCACAACTTTTCTGCTCCTTTTGGCTTTGAAATTTTAGTTCAGTCAATTTTTAAAACTTTAATCTCTTATCAAACCCAAGGTTCTTTTCCTCCTCCCTCACAGGCAAGTCTAATGTATGAAAACAAGTGGTCTTCTCTCTAATACCCCTTCTTTTTTTCCTATTTCATCTTCTCTGAGATTCAATATTTTTTAAGGATTTCACACTAGCACATGGCCTGCAATTGAAAGTGGAACAAAATATAAAATTAAGGAAAGACTAGCCTCTAAACGTACTCCAATCTCCACCTATACAATGCTTATGTACAACTTGCTTTCTCTATCCACTGGCTGGCTGCCTATCTATCTATCTATCTATCTCTCATCTACCTATTTACCTATATAGGTGTGCATAGAAATCTGGGATTATAAATAAGGTGATAAATTTTTTTACACACTTATGCAGTTATACTCAGAACAACTTTTTATGACCGTCCTTGGGATCCTAATACATTTGTACTTGCATCACTCTGTAAATACCAGTGTGCTATGACTGTTTTAAAAAGCATGGTGATTAATCCTTTTATATTGGACCACTATAGATTTTGCACTGTGGATAAAGAAATACCTATTGATAAGGCTGCAGTAGACCTTAAAGATAATTCAGGGAAGAGAAATAAGTGAGACACCCAGATTCATCGGAAGCTGCAACTAGAATTCTCCTCTCCTGTTTTCTACATCAGTCTGTAAAATGTGAATTAATCAGTGGTGGGAAAGTATAAGCTTTATTATTCACATTTATAAAACACATGGATATAGAGGTTGGCTGTTTCATGTGGTATGTGTAAGAAAGGAAATAACAATGAATAAAATGTCTCCTAGCATAGACATTCTAAACCCAAACAATCAATAAGTCATTAGAAGAGGTGGAAAGACTTAACACCATTATAGACTGATATGCTATATTAAAGCAGTACTCCTTGGTCACATCTTAGTAAAGTGTAATTCTGACAAACGTTAGCAAAGGGCAGGGGGATTTATTTGAAGATTGTTGGAAAGGTACCAATAATTGGAAGAAGTGATGGAGGGCAAAGTCTGGAGAGGAAGCCTCAGCAACTGGAATATTAGGGGCTTAACACCAACTCTCTCTCTCTCTCTTTCTGTCTCTTAACTCCCTCTCCCTTTCTCTCTCTTTAACTCTGAACTTTATTCCTGTTCTCTTTGGAGGGACTTCTTTACAGAGGGTAGCCTGCACTCACATCTTTAGAGCCCCACAATCAGAAGGAGAAGGAACTGTTGTAGCAAACTGCAGCACAGTAAGATGAGAAAGGACACAGCTAGGTTTATGGTGGGAGGATTCCTACCAATTAACTGTTCTCTATGGCTGTGTAGGTAGAGTGAGGCGATCAGAAGGCAGTTTGCTTTCTGGCCTCTTCACTTTGCTGAGTAATGAAGAATATTTTCTAAAAGCGGCTGGTGTTCACAACCTATGGTACCTGGAAGAATCACTGTGAATTAGACACTCCTCCCCAGCCACCACCATCATCACCATTAGAGTTTACTAATCTGTTGAAAATAATGCCTTGGATAAACACATGCTCAGGATAATCAGTAAGAGTAGGCTTCCAACACCATAGACTACTGCTTATTTCTTAGTTACAAACAAGGGACAATTTCACTGAAATTTTTCTTTATTTGATTCTGAAAAAGGTTGTTGATATTTATATTCCAAATGGAGTTACAATGCAATATGAAGATGGTCAGAGATTTAGAGTTGAATGAATGGTTTTAAATATACCTGCAGAGCATAACAACATAGCCGACAGAGGACCCTCAGGCCCCCTTCAAGGCACTACCACAGCATATATTATTACATGCCACACTAGGGCTGAAATAGCAAGCTTGACATTAGATTGAAAAGAAAAGAAGAAGAAGAAGGAGAAGAAGAATCAGTTTCCCTCTCATATATTGCTGCACATTTTTAAAACTTTTTTTGGCATGACTTTATTTTTCTTAGACCAGGTTAAGATTCAAAGCACAGCTGAGGAAAAGGTATAGGGATTTTCCACATATCCCCTGCCCACACGTACACATAGCCTCCCCCATTATCAGCATGCCCCCCAACAGCAGTACCTTTGTTTACAACTGATGAACCTATGCTGATATATCATAAATACCCAAAGTTCATAGTTTGCCTTAGGGTTCACTCTTGTTGTTATACATTCTGTGGATTTGAACAAATTTATAATGACGTGTACCATCATGAGGGATCATACATAGTATTTTCACTGCTCTAAAAATCCTCTGTGCTGTGTCTATTCATTCCAACCCCTGGCAACACTGATCTTTTAACTGTCTCCATAGTTTTGCATTTTTCAGGATGTGGTATATTTGGAATCATACAGTATGTAGCCTTTTCAGATTGGCTTATTTCACTTAGTAATATGCATTTCAGTTTCTTCCATGTCTTTTCATGACCTGATAGTTCATTTTTCAAGTGCTGAATACTATTCCCTTGTCTGGATGTACCACTGTTTATTTATCCATTTACCTACTTAAAGATATCTTGGTTGCTTCCAAGTTTTGGCAATTATGAATAAAACTGCTATAAACATCTGTGTACAGTTATTTGTTTGGACATGTTTTCAACTCCTTTGGGTAAATATGAAAGAGAACAATTGTTGAATCATATGTTAAGAGTATATTTAATTTTGTAAGAAACTGCCAAACTGTCCTCCAAAATGTCTGCACCAATTTGCATTCCCACCAACAATTAATGAGAGTTCCTCTTGCTCCACATCTTTGTCGGCATTTGCTGTTGTCAGTGTTCTGGATTTTGGTCATTCTAATAGGTGTGTAGTGATATTTAATTGTTGTTATAATTTAATTTCCTTGATGATGTATGATGTGAGCATCTTTTCACATGCTTATTTGCCATCTGTATCTTCTTTAATGCTGTATCTGTTAAGGATTTTGGCCTGTTTTACAATTGCGTTGTTAATTTTCTTATTGTTGAATTTTAAGAGTTCTTTGTATATTTCTGATAATAGTCCTTTATCAGATAAGTCTTTTGCGAATGTTTTCTCCCAGATTGAGGTTAGTCTTCTTATTTTCTTGGCATCATCTTTTCAATAGCACGAGATTTAACTTTAATGATGTTCAAATTATCAATTATTTCTTTTATTGAGCATGGCTTTGGTGTTTTATCTAAAAAGTCATCTTCATACCCAATGTCATCTAGTTTCTCTCCTATGCTACCTTCTAGGAATTTTATAGTTTTGCATTTTACATTTAGGTCTGTGATCCATTTTGAGTTAATTTTTGTGAAAGGTGTAAGGTCTGTGTCATTTTTTTGCACGTGGATGTTCAGTTGTCCCAGCATCATTTGTCGAAAAGACTATCTTTGCTCCCTTGTATTTACCTTTTCTCCTTTGTCAAAGATTAGTTGACTATATTTATGTGGGTCTACTTCTGGGCTCTCTGTTGTGTTCCACTGATCTATTTGTTTATTCTTTCACCAATACCACACTATCCTTAATGGTGATCTCTGTTAACTTTATCTTTAATCTTGAAGTTGGACACTGCCCGTCCTCCAACTTTGTTCACCTTTAATATTGTGTTGGCTATTCTGCATCTTTTCTCTTTCCATATAACTGATCTTAATGGAAAAGCTTCAATTTTCTCATCATTAAGCATGATGTTAGGTGTGGATTTCTTGTAGATACCTTTATCAAATCAAGGAAGTCCCCCTCTATTCCTAGTCTACTGAAAGTTTTGTAATCATGAATAAATGTGGATTTTGCCAGTTGCTTTTTCTGAATCTAGTGAGAGAATCATGGGACTTTTATTTTTTAGGCTGCTGATGTGAGAGATTATGTTGATTTTCAAATGTTGAACCAGCTTTGCATACCTGGGATAATCCTGCTTAGTTGCTGCACCTTTTTAGCTCACATTTCTTTGTAAATATGTGCTCAGTTCTCTCGAAGATAAGCATGTGATTATTTCAGCAAGTAATTAAAATATTTAATAAACTAAATAAATAGAATTTAGTGCTGTATTCATGATTTTAAGATAAACAAAGATGGCATAAGATTCATGTCAATTTTAAAATGCATTGATGATTTTTAGCCATTATTCTATGTGTGGCTTCTAAAGAAATATTTTAGGCTAATTTAATTTTAACCACCTGCCCTGATGTCTCTTGTTTAAACCACCATCATCTGTCACCTGTGTTACTGCAATAACTCCTAATAGGTGTCTGCCTTTACTCTTGTTGCCCTGTAATGTACCTTTAATAGAGTAGCTAGAATGACCCTATGTGAATATATGTCAGATTATGACAGTTTCTTGCTCAAAATCTCCAGTGATGACCCATCTCAATCAGAGTAAATGACAAAGACTGTACAGTGGTTTTGAAAACCTTAAATGATCTTAATTCCTTTATCTCTCTGAACTTGTCTCACATTACTCGCCCTGTCACAGACTCTCTTGCAATCACACTGGTTTCCTTGATATTCCTGGAACATTCCAGGCTAACTCCTGCTTCAGAGTCTTTTCTCTTACTGTTTCCTGTTCTTGGAAGTTCTAATGGATACATTTATGGCTTAGTGGATATCTTACCACTATCCACTTTCTCTTACTGTTTCCTGTTCTTGGAAGTTCTAATGGATACATTTATGGCTTAGTGGATATCTTACCACTATCCACTTTCTGATCTTTACTCAAACATCACTTTCTCTGTAAGACATTCCATATCAATCACGTTCAAACAAGCAACTGTCTGCAACAGATCCAGTATTTCCAATCTCCATCTCCTGCTTGGTTATTTTCCATAGCACTTAAAATTTTCTAATGTTATAGATAAATGTGTAGATAGTGTGATGGCTGATTTGATGTTTCAACTTGATATTTGGTCAAACATGATTCTGTATTATGTCTGTGTGGGTGTGTTTGGACAAGGTTAACATGAAATTGGTAGATTGAGTAAAGCAGACTGCCCTCCTTAAATTAGATTGGACTCACCCAGTTTGTTGAAGGCCTAATAGAAAAAAAGGATGGCCCTTCCCCAAGTAAGAGAGAATTTTTCCTGCCATACTGCCTTCAAATTGGGACATTGGCCTTTTCCTGTATATATATTCAGACTATGTATATATTATATTCAGAATATGTATATATTTTCAATATTAGCATTTACAAAGCTGTTTCTACACAACGATAAAATAAATTTTTAAACAATCTGCAATCTCCCATCATTTTCATTGAATTCCACCAAACCAGAATGTGTGAGAAAGTAAAGAAACAGAGTTATGTGTGTTAGTGGAAATTTCTGGATATAGTCACTTCAGTAATTTTGATCATCTTTGCCACTAATCTCCCTCACAACATTGCTTATATAATTAATTGCCTAAAGCTTAGTTTCTGAAGCAGTTAAAAAAATTAAATCTCATAAGCAGTTCTAATGATCACACAGTCATGGCCAAAGGAAAGGGAAGCAAATACAGTTGTTTTTGCTTCGATGATATAAATAGTCGATATTTCAGACTTGAATTCATTATTTTCAGCAGTGACATTGCTATAATTCATTAAGAATCTATCTAATTGTGTGGAGCTGCTGCAAACCATTGTATCATTATTAGTCTTCAAGATTTCTCCCTTGACTCAACAAATAGATTATACATTACTTGGGGGGATGACCTGTTTGTATCACCTTGCATGTAGTAGACCCTCAACAAGTTTCTATTAAAAATGGTAAGGAGGGCTTCCCTAGTGGCACAGTGGTTGAGAGTCCGCCTGCCGATGCAGGGGACACAGGTTCGTGCCCTGGTCCCGGAAGACCCCACATGCCGCGAAGCGGCTGGGCCCGTGAGCCATGGCCGCTGAGCCTGCGCGTGTGGAGCCTGTGCTCCGCAACGGGAGAGGCCGCAACAGTGAGAGGCCCGCGTACTGCAAAAAAAAAAAAAAAAAAAAAAAATGGTAAGGAGATTGACAATAAATGTAAACCCTCTGCCAATAATCATGCCAGACTTACTGCCTATGTGAAATCCTCCAAAGTCTTTTCTACCAAAGAAAATACAAGTTACTCAGCCTTGTAGCCAATGCTGTCTTCAGTTCTTCCTCACATTTCATGACATAACCTTCACTACCTCTTTTATTTTCCTAATGCACCAGCCAAATAAATTGCTTCTTGTCTCTCAAACATGATCCATTTTTTGCCATCTCTGTATCTTCATCCATGCTGTCCCTTCCAACCTAAAGGAAACAAAACAAAAACTTTTCTACACTACTCTTACTGAAATAATTTCATGATAATTGAGGTTATCTTGAAAGCTGTGTCCTCAATCCTAACTCATCTTCTCAACAAGAGTGTACTCCTTCTTAATAATCCCCAACTTTATATCACTCTTAAAGCTGATTTCAATACATATGTAAGAAATAACTGCTTAATTGAGGCTTCGATTTCTTAAAAATAGAATCTATATTTTAAATCTTCAGTATCAAATTGGGTCCCCAGAGGTATCTGTTGAACTGAATTGAAGAAATTATAAACAGTTATCTCAAGACATGAGGAAAGTTTTTCAAATGATTTAAAGAAAAATTGCTTTTCACCAGCTCTGATGAACATTTTCAACTTCTATATCAGGAGATTCACAAAGAAAATCCATGTTTACAAATAAATGAATACTGAGCAAGAGTGTAAGCAGGACTTTGGTAATGTTTCTAATGTAGCCTTTTTTCTTTTCTTTTTCTTTCTAACAAAGCTCTTATTTTCTAATATAACATGTACTACAGTGAACTAAAATGTTCGTGCGTGCTTCTGGCTGTCTTACTAGATGATAAGCTAGTTTGTGTCAAGCACTCTGTTTATACTCCTCATTGTATATTCATCATCTGGCATGGTGCATGGCATCTAGCAGTTTCCTGGTGTAGAAATCCATGGTATAGTGGATAAGGGCACTGGTTTTGGAATGAGACAGATATGTCACTGAATCCTGTTTCTCTTCACATTCGTGTTAATTTGCTCAGATGCCAATTTGAATAATCATTTTATTAGTTTTTAAAATTAGTTTTATTGGTTATTTTGCTGAGACACTAATTTGCAATTTCTTTGTATGTAAAATGGGGACAATAAAAGCAACCAACTCAGAGGATTGTTGTGAGAATTCAAGTGCTTAATGCAGTGTCTGACTCATGGCACCGTCACTGTTAGCATAGTACAAGGGGTGGAAAGCATGGACTCTGGAGCAAACGATCTATATTCAAATGGCAGCCCCGTCAGGCTAGCTGGGTGACTCTGGGCAAGTTGCTTAACCTCTGGCACTCATACGCTTGTCTGTAAAAATTGAGATTATAATAGACTACAACTTACAGAGTTATTCTAAGAAGTATTTGTGTTATAAAAGGATACACTTGAAATAGTTTTTGGTTCCTATAATAAGCGCTTTATAAACATTTATTATTACTTATTTAAATATTGTGATTGAGGGCTTTATTTACACCTGTACTTTCCAATCAATGCCAATAGACTTCTTTTTTTAAAATTTTTACTGGAGTATAGTTAATTTACAATGTTGTGTTAGTTTCAGGTGTACATCAAAGTGAATCAGTTATACATATATCCACTCTTTTTTAGATTCTTTTCCCATATGGGCCATTACAGCATATTGAGTAGAGTTCCCTATGCTGTAAGTAGGTCCTTATGAGTTATCTATTTTATATATAGTAGTGTGTGTATGTCAGTCCAAATCTCCTGATTTATCCCTCCTCCTGGTAACCGAAAGTTTGTTTTCTACCTGTGTAACTCTGTTTCTGCTTTTTGTAGATAAGTTCATTTCACCCTTTTTTTAGATTCCACATGGAAACGATGTCATAGGATATTTGTCTTTCTTTTATTTTAATATATATTTTCCAATCTATTGCAAAATCCTGAAATGTAAGTATACATCTACCAGAAGTTTATTTCGGTCTCCTATCATGTTGGGTCTGGACTTATTGCCACCATCTCCTAACTGGCCTCCTAGCTTGCTGTTTTCTTTCTTTCCATTCTGTCCTCTACCTTTCTTTGAGGTGATCTCCCTGATTATGCCATCTCCATCCTTCAAGTACCCCAGTGACCTTCTCTTCCATAAATAGATTTCCGGGCTTAGGATACCCAACTCTATTATTTGGTTCCTCTTTTCCCTTTTAATAACTTCCCAAACACAGTATGCCCCCTCCAATCCCTACCTATGATTCTTACACCTTTTTTGTATGCTGGGACTTTTTTGTATGCTGTTTCGTCTACTTGGAATTCTTTTCTCTCCTCTCTCTGTGCGGCGAGCCTCTTCTGACCAGCAGCAAGACAAGTCACCACACGCTAGATTCTTCTCGTATCACACTTTATTGGAGTACAGCTTGGTTATAGACAGATGGAAGGAAGACCCCGAGCTTTGTTCACACTGGCTTTTTATAATGCACTAGAACCTGTGGCAACCTGTGGTTGGCTGGTTAACTCAACCTGTGGTTGGCTGGTTAACTCAATCTGTGGTTGGCTGGTTAACTCAACAAGATATGTGCTGTTCACAATTTATTGGTTGCAATTCTGAGCCTTTATTAGCATATTGGCTCGTCGTGGCGCATGTGTGGCACATAGCCTTTGGGCTACTCCCTGATAAGCGTTATCTGCGACCAGCAGAACAACGGCTTCCACGTTATCTGCGGCATGGCAGAACAACGGCTTCCCACATCTCTGATTTTGCCTGCTTAACTCTGATCTAGCCTTCAAGACTCAGCACAAATGATATTTTTTCCTATCACTCCCTCCCCAACATAAGCCCACTTAAACAACCTGACCCTGTGGTCTAAGAACAGGTGACTGATATTTGTGTTCATGTTTGTTTTATTGCTTTTCTTTCTAATCTGTGAGCTTCGCAACAGTAAGTGTGGAGCCTTACTTTTCTTTGCATCTGCAATACCTTCCAAAATGCTAGTCGTGAATAGGTTTTCATTGAAGAAAGAAGAATTGTCTTTGAAATTATACAACACTTATTAAATAATACTAATGACTACCTTTTTCTGAAATTTTTAGCTGTTGTCTTAAATTCATTGTGAAACACATAGAGACACTATTCCACTTACTTCCCGGTAGGTCCTGAGGGATGCATTTTACATAGATTATAAGATTTGATACAAATTTAAATAGACTCTCTAGTGTAAGGAAATTATGTATAAATGATACTTTAAAATGAAACTAAATGTTCACCTAACATTATGGAAATAAGAACATAAATCAGATTCTATAAGTAAGACCCATATGAATGAAAGGAGCTCTGAGGCTATTTCTCTCTCCAGTGCCAGAAACGTCAGGTCAATTCATGAATCTGATGAAAAGTCAAATAAACCATTTTCGTTTCAAAGTATCAATAGCCTGTGATACAGAGAGAAATAAATAATCAGTCTCAAATCAGAGAACCTGGCCAGAATCCATGTCTTTAAGCTAAAAATTATTTAATGCAATCCAAGACCATGTCACAGAAGGAAGTTACATGCTGTAAAATATAGTTACTTTTTCATGTGTCCAACAATTTCCAAAATTATATTTAAATTATGACTGCCATTTATTTGTAGATCTTCCTGAAATCAGTGCATCATTATGATAATTACCTGCCTTTCTCTTAATTAATCATGCAACATACAACCAGCTTTGAAATTAAATGGGCCTGTGTTGAAATGAAACTCTTACGGAACTTGTTTTGTGACCTTGGATAAACTATTTACTTTTCCCAAGCCTCAGTTCCTGCATGCCTCATGAGTAAAATGAATATAATGGTAACACTCTCAAAGAACTGTGGGAAAATGAATGAAGCTATTGCACCATTAAAAACAAACAAACAAACAAAAACCTTTCAGTTGCATTAATAGAAAATCTCAGTATAGAGGGTAGGAAGTTACTGAGAGGACATAATGGCCAGTTGACCCACAAGCTGGATCCTGGGAATCGGAGGCTTCTCACCCCAACTCCTGTCCAATGTACATTCTGCCCACAGTTATCACAGCTGGAGCCATTTTCAGAAACACAGCCCTCTGAGAGAGCATGTGTTGTTTAGGCCTTCTCATTGGTACACATGACTGAACCCAGTTAAGGTCTCCATATCAACATTTAAGACTCTAACAGGTGGGTGTGGAGATCTACTCTTGTGGTCACCCAAGGAAAGCCTCATATGTAAGATCTCTTGCTTATTAATCCTCCCACCTGCCAAACTGGAGTGATCTGCCTCTTTTTTCAGACTCTCCTTGCTCTGCGTGTACAGAGGCCATTTTCAGATTTCACCTGAGAAACCCCTGAGGTTTCAAACCAACCATTGGTGAGCGAAATAGGAGAACAAAGAAATAGGCCGTGGGAAAGAGACATCTGCTGGGGAAATCCTGGGTTAGCCACTGACCTCTAAGTGGGGGAAGGGTGTTCCATAGGTTAGATGTGTATGGATTGACACATAAGTACAAGGATGCCCCCAAAGTGCCAGCTGATATGATGCAATTGTCTGAGTAACTGCTGAGAACACACTGCAGCACAGAAGGGAAACAAATGGCTGTGAGGTGGACAGGCCTCTACTGTGGGCAGGCCAGCTGGACGCTGATGCCCAGCCAGAGCTGAAGCTCTAGTTAGACAGTTGGAAGAAGAGCTGTGATTAGAGGAGGACTTGTAGGCTTCCACTGCTCTGCTAGCTTTGGGGCTGGAAGACAAGGTAGGAGAGCAGGATAATACACTGAAGACCTTAAGTGCCATTTTGTGAAGCTAGGAGGGATCAAGCTGCTGCAGATTAAGGTTTGAGCACTTGTGACAAAGCCTGATTGGGACACTAAGAGGTGGAATCCCTGGGAAAGTGAGGAGAGCTAAGAGGAGGGTGTTGTGGTGATTGACAGTGAAAGGAACAAAACTGCCTGTGCTGTTCAACCCCAAATACAGAGGAAAGCAAAAGCACAGCAACAAAAACCCCAGCCCCAGTAAATATCTGTGTTTTCAACTGTAGACTTCAGCTTCTCCTGTGGTGCCCAGTCATGGAATGGGCACCTAATGGAAATGCCTTGCTACCGTGGGCCCACTTGTGTGCCAGGCAAACAAGCCAACGTGTTTGATGTTTGAATATACTGTAGAAGCCAGGGGTCTTCCTCACTAAGATAAACACACACACACACACACACACACACACACACACACACACACACACGGCCCAGCAGTCAGAGACACTATAGAAGAATCCAGCAAAAGTTTGAGCAGTTGCAAACCCAGTGCTATTTCAACCTGAAGAACTGAGTCAGCAGATCAACAAAAATATTCATGAGGTACAAAATGGCTGCTGCCTCCTTTCTGCCTTCCAAATCTTCTAAGAATCTTCCATGGGGCCACAATAAGTAGAATTACCCACTAAAGAGAATTCTGGGAAATGTAGTTCAGCCTAGCCAAGTAAACACATTACAAAACCTCCACACAGGTTTAGACCTAGGGTGGGAATCAGTCCACTGAAAGCACAGAGAATGAGACCCAGAGAGATTTATATTGTTACTGAAAGAATGGACAATGTGGATGTGGTGGCAAGACAGCAAGACATCTCCAGTGGATCTATTTAAATCATCCAAAGTTGAGCCTACCACATGACTAACACTATTGATAAAGTGAACGAAAAAGCCAACAAACAAGCCTTTGATTTGAAAACTTTTAGAAAGTCTAAAATTTATTCAGTGAATACTCTGTATATTTATGGGCTTCTTTGCTGCAAAAACACTGGTTCTTTTTATTGCAATATAGTTGATTTACAATGTTGTGATAGTTTCAGATGTACAGCAAAGTGATTCAATTAGACATATATATATAAGTATATACTTTTTTTTTACATTCTCTTCCATTATAGGTTGTTATAAGATATTGAGTATAGTTCCCTGTGCTATACAGTAGTTCCTTGTTGGTTACCTATTTTATCTATAGTAGTGTGTATCTGTGAATTCCAAAGTTCTAATTTATTCTTCCCGCACACCTTTCCCCTTTTGGTAGCCACAGAAAAAATAGAGAAAACACTGGTTCTTAAAAATCCAGAAATGATTGTATCTTTACCATAAATTTTTTTGCTTTCCTACTCTAACCCATGTTTTATTTTTGTGGCTCATCGTGGTGTGATCTCCCTCATTAATGTGACACAAATCTTAGTTCATTGGAATGAAAAATAAAGGATGAAATAAAGGATAATCCACTGTGGTTATTTTCCTCAAATATCCTGGATACTTTGGTTAAGCAAAGACAATAAGTAATATTCATAAGTTGTTCTGCTCTTTAAATTCCTACAAGAAAACTGGCATTTCATTTAATGGAAATCTTCTTCATAACCATCCCCTCCCCATGAAAACAGTCACTTGACACATTAGCGCATGTATAGGTCCATTATAAAACGTAAACACTTCCATTAGATAAAACACCTAAAATGACTATGAAAAATGTTCTTTTTTTTCCAGAGTATTCAAATCAAACACTCAGTAGTACAATATGTTTTAGGTTAATTATTTTAATCTAGTTTTAATTAAGTTCATGTTTCTATGCCAACAAATGGTTTTTAAATTGTTGAAATCTTGATGTTTCAGAATATGACTAAAATTAATTACCTAAGAGCATTTAACTCAATTTTCTGGAACCATGTAGTGAAATTTTAGCATCACTGTAGCAATGATTTTAATATTAGCAACTTTGAAAAAAACTGCACTGCCTTATAAGGTTTCCTTTTATATTCCAAATTTGGGGCATTTTTTTTTTTTTGCTAATGCACACCTACATGATTATATATGGTTTTACAAAAATAACATTAGGTATACAAGGAGACACAAACACAGGCACACACTAGCCAACTAGCTATCAGGCCCAAATGATCCCCATTTCCAAACATTCAGAGTATGTTTTCTGGGAATATTGTACTATTCCTATACATCCAAATGGAAGATTAAAACCAACAACCAAACAGTTGGCTTTGGCCTAATTTATAAATTCCAATTCTCTTACTGACGTGCTTAGAAAAGAGGATATATTCTCAATCTGAGATAATGACAAACTTGACTCAAAAATGCCTAGAAATAGGGGTATACCAAGTGAGAAAAAATTTTATACACCACAGAATTATACGTTTATATTTGTATTGGCTTTTCTTAAAATAGCCTAGTTTTTGTCAGGATTTCACAGGCAAATGAAAACCATTATTCAACAGAGTTATTTCAACAGAGATAATTGAATGTAGGGAACTTGTCACACAGGTATGAGAGACCTGAATACACAGAGGGAACACTGAGTAACTCAGAGATAATAACTGCATGAAAAAGCTATCATCACTAGTGATGGAGAAGAAAGGTATTAGAATGGGATTAACAGAACATAGAAGCTTAGAGGAGGGGCTCCACAGAGCTGGGGCTCAGAACTGATGAGAGGTTGTTATCTGGTTGCCACTGGTATCTCTGAGGGTATGTCACAGCTGATTCTAGATGAGCGAAGGATGCTGGAGGTTGGAACCAACTGATGATGCTTTAGCAAACTGCTGCTGCTGGGATGATGTGTTGCTGCTCCTGAGGGATTCTGCCAGGAACAGCATACAAAATAAGCGAATCCTTTGCCTTCTTTTTAATCTCCTCTATGTCTCCTAATGGGTGGATATAATGAGGTGGCAGCTAAAAAAGCACCACAGTTTACAGCCACAGAATCACATAGTAATGGCAAATGTAATTAAAACTTGAATTTGAAGCTGTAAGACAATAGGTAGCACGCTGCAGTTACAATTTATTTTTCTCAGCTGGTCTGTTAATTTCTCTCTGACATTAAAAGCATCTCTGTTCCTCCTGGAGTTTTCCAGGTTGCTTTAAATCGCTCCCTTACTTCTAATTTCCACCTTACATTGAAGTTCCTGGTCTTTCTCATCCAATCAATGTCTAATGGCCCCACTCCTCCATTTTATCAGTGTCTGATGGCCCCACTCCTCCATTTTATCAGTGTTTTTATGCATAACTGTATTCCAGTTTTTCCCATCTTGAAAGCTCTGCCCACCTAAAATTTTCAAACACTGCTCGAAGAATCCATTACCCCTGTCCTCTTCTAATTTAAATGATAGGAGGAGGAAAGCAGATTTACAGAGGGGGAAAAAAACTGTTAAATTTATAGTTAAATCAAGATTGAAAAACAAAATTATTAAATGCAAACTATGGGTGAGGCATGAGGTTAGATTGTCTCTCCAGTTTAATAGGGTATGTGACAGTGATAGAACATTTAAATTTGTTCATTTTAAAAATAAGGGTTGCAGTGCATTTACTGATTTTCTCATGGATTTTCTCATGGATTGTTTGTAAAATAACAAAGCTATAGAAGTGTGTTGCAAACATTGGACCCCAATAGAAATGATAGGTGCGTGAAGGATTCTGTAGATTTGTTTCAGAGAATGGTGACATAAAACTTTACTGGTACTCACTCTGGAACAATCAACATAGAGTTACTCACCTAGGAGGTGAAAAATAGCTTATTGACAAATCAATGCCTGAAATTTAGTGTATCTGCTCTTGTGACTTTCAATTTGAGATTCATACTTAATATACTTTCTTTGCAATAACCTTGATGTATGGCCTATTTCATCAATACAAAGCCACATAGCCTCACACTATAGCTTGGTTTCAATTCATATGATTATTACCTACTCTTGGAGGTGTTGCCCAGGAAATCCTGAAGTGAATTTTGCATATACTGCAAGAATCTACATTAACTTAGATGAATTACTCCAAGCATACCATGAAAATTTGATGGTAGTTCAGCTAGGCATTTTTACCTGATGTAGGAATAAACATTCTAATTTATTAATATTGATAACTTTAAAGAAAAAAGATATTAAGTTGTAAAGCATAAGGGATTAATGGGGGGAAGAAATAAAATAATGTAGCTTAATAATAGAATCCTTCCTTGATATTTCTTTATAAAGTGATACAGATGGCACCTTCCAAAAGAAGAAATTCTGAGACTATTCCTAGTAAGTCTGATGAAAAATATATTAGTTTTTTGGGGAGAAAGATAAACTTCAGCATATACACAAGTTACACAGTTGTCCCTGAATTCTGTGCCATATCAATATATTAACTTGTGTGTGTATGCTGATTGAATGTTCAAGATAAAGAAGCAATGGAGATCACTTGATTTGGAGGTGCAAAAGAACATTTGTCTCTGCATTGCAACTTAGAGCCCTGAAATAAAGAGAGCCACGTGAAAACACTTGGCTTGGGTCACTGGTAAAGCGTGCTCCTAAGAAAAGATAAGATTAATATGCTTACTTAAGAGAAGCCTCTCATCTGCAGCAGTCTTGAATATTAATGAACCTTCAGCCTTGTTCTCTTTATGGGAATGTGTTTGCTGGAGTGGTTCATCCGACCAGAAATGTAACTTACATCCTGACTGGTGAGACACCTGAAGAGCTAAGTCAGGGCCATTGCTCTCATTGGAAGTGTTGCCTGAAAAGAGACCACAAAATAGGACTGAATATTTGAGAAGAGCTTATGTATAACCACTTCAGGAATAAGCTGACACATGCCCGCAATAAAATTCAGTCAAAAATAGAGGCTGATCAGCATTATGCTAAGTCAAATCACTGCAGTGAAATGAGAATAAATAACTCTGTGCTTGGAACAGGATGACCTCAGGGAATCACGGTTTTAGTGAATTGCTCCAGCTCACAAAGGCATTTTAATATCATGAATTCTCAAATTTAAATAAAAATATAAGAGCCTGCAGAAGTAGAAAAATCATACCTCATACATAGATCACTGTGAGTTACCCTTTTCGAGATTTTGTCAAAAATAAAATTATATTTGAATTTAATTGTTGACCTACATATTATCATATCAGAAATCCAACTAAGTACAATATCTGTTTATTGAGAGGAAAAATAAAATGTACTTATAACATTACTTGTACATGATTTTTTTTTAATTTCACCGCTCTGTTTTTTTTACGTGATTTTTTAATTGAGAAAAGCTTGATTTTTTTCTGTAGGTCTTCATAAAACAAACATATAAAATAGAACAACTGCAAATATTTTATGTATCTGGCAAAAAGTAAAGGCAATTGCTTGGATAATTGAAGTATAATGTATGATAAAAGACTGTGCTGATCAGCTCTGATTTAAACCAGCCCTTGCAAAAATATATTCCAAAGAATACCAGTCCTAAAAAAGTGCTGCATGAACACACACACAGACACACACAGACACACAGAATTTTTTAGGATTTATATTTTATCTCTCCTTCTTAAGGACTTAAAAATGAACACTAAATTTAGTCTCTGTAAATGCCTGGATTAAAGAAATCTTAACTTTTAGTAACTCAGCATCTAATTGTGCAATGAAAAAGTTTTTTCTCTTAACACCTATTTATATCTTGTATTAGTAGTATTCCATTTCATACCTGTTAAGAAATACTATGTAACCACTTAGGAGAGAGAGTTCTCTAGGCTCTCCTGGCAGACCTCATAGATAGAGGTCTTGTATGACTACTTGCTAGCTCATCTTATGAATTTACATACACTCTCCTCACTTTAAATTGACTGCTTTGTTTAGTCTTCCACAGGCTAAGGAATAATATGGTTATTTCTCATAACTTCATATTCCTCCATAGTCAGAACTTCATATCCCTTCATAATCAGAAGTGTGGTAATGAAAATGCACATGGAAACCATCTTGAAAACTTGTAATTACTTGACGTTTAATGGAAAGTTTTATTGAGATAATGGTAGATTCACATGCAACAGTAAAAATAATACAGAGTAATCTCATGTACACTTTACTGACACACACTTTGTAAACAATCTCTGCCTTAAGATTGGGTGGAGTAATATTCTAAGGCTTGTGTGTTTCCAAGTAAATATTAGAATGAGCTTTTTTATGTCTACAAAATAATCTCTCTGGGATATTGATAGGAATTGCTTTAAATCACAGACCAGTTTTCAGAGAACTGACATTTTTTTATGTTAGGTTTTCCCATCCATGACCATACTATGTCTTTCAGTTTACTTAGTTTTTCATCTCTTTTTTTTTTTTTAAATTTCTTTCACTGGCATATTCTATTTTCAACATGTAGATTCTATACCTGTTTTGTTATGTGCATACCTATGTATTTCCTTATCTTTAGAGTGATTATAAATGATTTTGGGTTTTAATTTCATTTTCCACATGTTCATTGTTACTAAGTAGAAGTGCAGTAAATTCTAGTGTACTGACATTGTATCCTGCAAACTTTCTGTGCTCATTATTATTTTTGGAGTTTTTGTTTGTTGTTTTGTTTTGGATTTCTTTGGATTTTTACATAAATAAAACAGAGATGATTTACTCCTTTCTAATCAATATTTCTTCTATTTCCTCTTGACTTATTGCAGTGGTTAGAGCTTCTAGTATTATGCGAATCAGAGTGGTAAGAACAGACATCCTTGCTTTATTCTTGATCTTAAAAGGAACATATTCAGTCTTTTACCATTAAGTGTATGTAATGTTAGCTGTAGGTTAATTGTAGATGCTTTTTATCAAGTTAAGAAAACGTCCTTATAATGGTAAAATAAATAATGCTGAGAAAATTTATCATAAATTTTGTTATATGCCTTTGCTGGATTAATTTATAAGATTGTATGATTTTTGTTCTTTAGCTTGTTGATACTATGGATTGAACAGATTGATTTACAAATGTTGAATCATCTTTATATTTCTGGAATAAACCCCAGTTAGTTTTGATATAAAATTAATTTTATTTATTGCTGAATTGTATTTGCTAATATTTTGATAACAATTGTTGTTTTTGAAGTCTTGATAAATATTGGTCTGTACTTGTTTTTTTTGTTTGTTTTTATATTTATTTGACTTTTTTTATATCAGTGTAATCTGAGCTTCATACATTGAATCAGGGAATCATCTTTTCCATTCTGTTTTCTGGAAGAGTTTGTGTAGAATTGGTGTCAGTTCTTCCTTATTTATTAGGTAGAGTTCTCCAGTAAAGCCATCACAGTATGGAGATTTGTTCTTCTATAACTTTTAAAATACATATGCAATTATTTTAATGGTTGTAAGAATTCAGACTATTGATTTCATAGCCTGAAATTGAGTGATTGGATTTTATAGTTTTTTTTTTTTTTTTTTTTTTTTGGGCCTCTCACTGCCGTGGCCTCTCCTGCTTCGGAGCACAGGCTCCGGACGCGCAGGCTCAGCAGCCATGGCTCATGGGCCCAGCCGCTCCGAGGCACGTGGGATCTTCCCAGACCGGGGCACGAACCCGCATCCCCTGCATCAGCAGGCAGACTTTCAACAACTGCGCCACCAGGGAAGCCCTGGATTTTATAGTTTTGAAAGAATTTTTTTCTTCTCAGTTGTTGAATTTATGAGCACACATGTATTCATAGTATTTCCTTATTATTCTTTTAATGGCTGCAGGGCCTAGTAATATCTCATATCATTTCTGATATTGGTGATTTATGTATTAGTGTCTTCCCCATTTTTCAATGTTTTTGTCAGTCTTCTTAGAGTTTTATCAATTTTATTGAATTTTTTAAAGCAACAACATTTGTTGAATTGGTTTTGCTGCTGTTTTACTATTTTTAATTACATTGATTTTTGCCCATCTTTAGTATTTCCTTTATTCTGCTTCCTTTGGTTTTGTTTTACTCTTCTAGTTTCTTTGGGAATAACTTCAGTTATTGATTTGAGTCTTTTCTTCATTTCTAGTTTAAGTATTTCATGGTATAAATTTTCTTATTTTCTTCTTGGAACTTATTTAGCTGTATCTCACATATTTTGATATGTTGTGTTTTCATTTCAATTCTATATATTTTTCCAATTTCCTTTGAGACTTTTTTTTATTTCGTCTTCTTCCTTCTCCTTCTCCTTCTCCTGCTCCTTCTCCTTCTTATTCTTCATCTTCTTCTTGTTCTTCTTCTTCCGCTCCTTCTTCTCCCCCTCCTGCTTCTCCTCTCCCTCTTCCTCCTCCTTCTTTTCCTTCTTCTTTTCGTTTTGTGAGAGAACTACAATAGAGAAGGCCAAAGTAAGTTAGCAAGACCTAGTCATTCCTTGGTGATGGAGAAAGAACCTGTGCATAAGACAATGATACAACAGAGAGAGAGAGAGAGAGAGAGAGAGCACATGCAAAATAATGGATCCAGTTGAAAAATTTCATGACAAAATCCATATCCAAAAATGTTAATGTTACAGAGAAGAAGAAAAATAATAAAAACTTTTATATTTAAAAATGAAGATTCCTCTTAAATGATCAGATTAACCATGGAAGATAATTGTCTTTGAAATGGAAGTAGGGGGAAATTCAAGCCTAAATATGTCCAGTGTTAACATTTGTGTATCCGACAGAAAGATTATAAATCGGGTCCACATACCATAAGTCTAAATTACTTAAAGTTATAAATCAAGGTAAGCAGCTATTAAAACAAATGTTTCATCTTCTTATCCTGACAAATATATGTCAAGAACAATCTTAAAACCCAGTTGCAAGTTTAGATAGATATCCACACAGAAAATGGCAATGCAAGAAGAGCTGGTCCCTATCTTCTGACTTGAGATTCCACCTCTCTTTTCTTATTCTCAGTTCCTACACTGTGTAAGGTGTTGTATGCGCCCATGTAGATACTCCATCCCTTGCACCCAAGCTTCAGCCATAGCCCCAGAGAAACAGCCACTAGACACCATGTGGCTACCAGTTACGTGATGCACCCTTGGGAGGATGGAGCTGGGAAAGATGCCCGCAGGCTTACTGGAAGAAAGCTTAAGGCTTTTAGATAGGACATGCAAGTTCCTGGGTATCTGGGACAAGAAAGGGAGGCCTGTAGGCTCTGAATGGGCATGGCCTCTTGGTTCCATGGTTGGCTCTGTGATGAGCACGGGTCATGGCTAGAATTGTCCAGACTGAGTTCCTCTGAAAGTCTCCTAGAGGGAGATTTTCTTGTCTTAATCTATGGGTAGCCTGAGTATGTTTGCCAGCATTCAAATAAGACCTATACCGGTGTTTTTCTCTGCTTTCCTAAGAACAGAATTTAGTCAGTGAATAGAATCTTTCTTCTCCTCTATTCAAGAGCTTTAACTAAAACTAGAGCATAGAATATAGTTTATTTGAGAAGTAAATGTGTTGGTGCCCAGCTCCTTCGGTGGAATTTTGGGCCAGCTTAACACCTCTTCCCAGTGGGAATGGCATAGTTCAATTGAGAAAGTTCTCTAAACCATCTGGAGTGTTACGGTGGCATTTACTTTTCTCTAAATTGCTCTCAGTGTGCCATTCAGCTTTCTCTGTTCTCGAAGGACGTCTCTGAGTTTTAAATTGGCTGTTTTCTTTATTCATTATCAAAGACTAACATTAAGACAACACAGAAAATAGTGTTGCATTTCAAAGCAACAGCTGTGCTGTCTTCGACAGTGCTTTATTAAGAGTCTCTAAGTTGTATACCACATTGAGTTTTCAACTTTTCAGGGAATGACACCAATTTTTATCCACTTCCCCAGATTTTTAATGAGCAGTTTTTCCCCTGATGTCTGTGTCAGAGGGTGGAGAGGTATGGTTTTTGGTTTCTGGCTTTTTCAGTTAAGGAGATGATCATTATTTTGTGTACTCTAACATCTCCTATAAATCCGATTGGGGAAATTCTGGCACAGAAAGTGGCTTAGTTGACATTGATTTTTAAAAGGCATTGATAAAACCTCATTGATAAACCTCATCTGTTTCTACAACAGATGCCTTTCTACAAGAATGCCCACACCATATTTATCTTCTTTTTTATTCCTGTATTTTATACCCATCATCCCATGTATTCTGGAGTGTGTAGGAATAAATAATCTTCAACAGAACAAAGGCTATAACAGCAGATTCAAATCTGGATCAAGTCATCAAAGCCCCTCACATGGTACAGTGATGAAAAGCTGTACAAACCATCATTCTAAATCTATCAACACTTCCATGCTGTTTCCTCAATAGGAATAATTGGATGATTTATATTTTCTACTGACTTTTAAACATGACTGTCAGTGCATAAAACAAATTAGTTTTAATAAGAACTTTCACATGAACACACAGAAATGGAGTGACAGGAACAGTAAATGGAGGTTTTCAATAATTGTATTGACAGAACTCCACCGAAAGAATAGTCAGGTAATTAGGATGATTAAGTAGTAATGAGCATTCCAGTTATTACTTTTATCCTATTTCAAAATGTCTAATGAACTTATTAATGAAAAACATACTGTCTTTAAAATAATGAGTCCCTTTTCTTATCAGTACTGAGATGTTATACTGATGAATGCTAGTCAGACTAGAAAAACTGATAAAATGCAGACCCCACAGACTCATCTGAAATGTATGTTTCTTTATGAAAGAAGTCTCAAATGAGTTACACTTTACTAAAATAGTTGGTTTTTATTATATAAAAAAAGTTTATTTTAGAAAGTATATTTTTCCAAAATAGCAAAACATAGTATTGCTAAAGCTAATTATTGTTTTATGTTGAGGGAGCTTTGATGGAATTATATTATTACTTTGTTATTTTATACAAGTTGTAAATGATGGTAGAGATAACCTGATAAACAGAATTCATAAATTTTGGGTTTCTTTTAATGCATAACATTGTCACAGAGCAGAGAGATTATGATCACATGCATAGAGCCTGGTCTATGATGTAGAGTGAGTGGTTGAAGTGAAGTCAGATAATTGAAGCTGGGAGAGTTAGTTGGAATCAAACTGCAGATTTCTTTGAAAGCCAGATAATGCTGAAGAGCTTCATTCAATGGGAAATAGCAAGTTATTAAATAGTGGGGAAAATGTGGAGAGAAATACTCTCTTTTCCATACTACTATGGCAAGATTGTCATGTGAAGATTAAATCACTGAAGTGTCCATAGGATAAACTTCATGTTCTGGAAGCTTTTATTATTAAACAGTTTAGTTACTATATTATTGATTAATCTTCATTATTTGAAAACGAAGGCTATTAGGATATAAAGCAGCTCAAAATGGGTTTCAGAAGTTTGATGATCTTTTATAACATATTACTAGGTAACTTATATACAAATATATGTATCGCTAAATTATTTACCAAATAAGTTTTATATATTTATGTTAAGTACATTACACATTATTATATAAATGTATTATTTCTCTATTGTGATATTTGTACATTTCAACTGAAAAATTCAATTTGTCAAGTGAGTCCATGAGCAAAGCCTCCCAAATGAAACTTTGATTACTTCCCAGCTTAAATTGAGGAATAAAGGGAAAACAATCTCTTACTTATTACAAGAAGCTTTTCACTTCTGAAAATAAAATTATAAACTTAATAACAGCCTCATATCTCCCCCTTAAAAGGTGCTGAGTCTACACTGAGGTAAAGTCTTCATTGCACCTGCTACCTCTGTCTATTTTGCTGCAACCAAAGTGGATGCAAGTGGAGCTTCAAGGTGGTGGGAGAGTAAGACGCAGAGATCATCTTCGTCCCCACAAATACATCAGAAATACATCTACATGTGGAACAACTCCTACAGAACACCTTCACTACTTCTTCTTCACTACTGAACGCTGGCAGAAGACCTCAGACCTCCCAAAAGGCAAGAAACTCCCCACGTACCTCGGTAGGGTAAAAGAAAAAACAGAGACAAAGATTAGGGATGGGACCTGCACCAGTGGGAGGGAGCTGTGAAGGAGGAAAGCTTTCCACACACTTAGGAAGCCCCTTCGCCGGGGAAGACTGCAGGTAGTGGAGGGGAGAAGCTTTGGAGCCGCGGAGGAGAGAGCAGCCACAGGGGTGCGGAGGGCAAAGAGGAGAGATTGCCAAACAGAGGATCAGTGCCGACCAGCACTCACCAGCCCAAGAGGCTTGTATGCTCACCCACCGGGGCGGGCAGGGGCTGGGAGCTGAGGCTCGGGCTTCGGTCGGAGCGCAGGGAGAGGACTGGGGTTGGCGGCTTGAACACACCCTGAAGGGGGCTAGTGCGCCATGGCTAGCTGGGAGGGAGTATGGGGAAAAGTCTGGAGCTGCCGAAGAGGCAAGAGACTTTTTCTTGTCCCTTTGTGTCCTGGTGCGCCAGAGCAGGGGATTAAGAGCGCCGCTTAAAGGAGCTCCAGAGACGGGCACGAGCTGCAGCTATCAGCACGGACCCCAGAGACGTGCATGGAACGCTAAGGCTGCTTCTGCAGCCACCAAGAAGCCTGTGTGCGAGCACAGGTCACTATCCACACTCCCCTCCCGGGAGCCTGTGCAGCCCACCACTGCCAGGGTCCTGTGATCCAGGGACAACTTCCCCGGGAAAACGCATGGCGCGCCTCAGGCTGGTGCAATGTCACGCCGGCCTCTGCTGCCGCAGGCTCGACCCGCATCGTGCCCCTCCCTCCCCCCCAGCCTGAGTGAGCCAGAGTCCCCGAAGCAGCTGCTCCTTTAACCCCGTCCTGTCTGAGCGAAGAACAGATGCCCTCAGGCGACCAACATGCAGAGGCGGGTCCAAATCCAAAGCTGGACCGCAGCAACTATGTGAACAAAGAAGAGAAAGAAAATTTCTCCCAGCAGCCTCAGGAGCGGCGGATTAAATCTCCACAATCAACTTGATGTACCCTGCATCTGTGGAATACATGAATAGACAACGAATCATCCCAAATTGAGGAGGTGGACTCTGGAAACAACGGTATATAGTTTTTTCCCCTTTTTCTCTTTTTGTGAGTGTGTATTACTTCTGTGTGTGACTTTGTCTCTATAGCTTTGCTTTTCCCATTTGTCCTAGGGCTCTGTGTTTCCTTTTTTTTTTTTAATACTTAAAAAACATTTTTTTTCTTAATATTTTTTATTTTAACAACTTTATTTTAATTTCGTTTACTTTATTTTATTTTATCTTCTTCTTTCTCTCTTTTTTATCTCCCTTTTATTCTGAGCCATGTGGAGGACAGGCTGTTGGTGCTCCAGCCAGGCATCAGGGCTATGCCTCTGAGGTGGGAGAGCCAAGTACAGGATACTGGTCCACAAGAGACCTCCCAGCTCCACGTAATATCAAAAGGTGAAAATCTCCCAGAGATCTCCATCTCAAAGCCAAGACGCAGCTTCACTCAACGATCAGCAAGCTACAGTGCTGGACACCCTATGCCAAACAACTAGCAAGACAGGAACACAACCCCATCCATTAGCACAGAGGCTGCCTAAAATCATAATAAGGCCACAGACACCCCAAAACACACCACCAGATGTGGACCTGCCTGCCAGAAAGATAAGATACAGTATCATCCACCAGAACACAGGCACTAGTCCCCGCCACCAGGAAGCCTACACAACACACTGAACCAACCTTAGCCACTGGGGACAGACACCAAAAACAATGGGAACTATGAACCTGCAGCCTGCAAAAAGGAGACCCCAAACACAGTAAGTTAAGCAAAATGAGAAGACAGAGAAACACACAGCAGATGAAGGAGCAAGACAAAAACCCACCAGACTTAACAAATGAAGAGGAAATAGGCAGTCTACCTGAAAATGAATTCAGAATAATGATAGTAAAGATGCTCCAAAATCTTGGAAATAGAATGGAGAAAATACAAGAAACGTTTAATAAGGACCTAGAAGAACTAAAGAGCAAACAAACAGTGATGAACAGCACAACAAATGAAATTAAAAATTCTCTAGAAGGGATCAATAGCAGAATAACTGAGGCAGAAGAACAGATAAGTGACCTGGAAGATAAAATAGTGGAAATAATTAATGCAGAGCAGTATAAAGAAAAAGGAATGAAAAGAAGTAAGGACAGTCTCAGAGACCTCTGGGACAACATTAAATGCACCAACATTCGAATTATAGGGGTCCCAGAAGAAGAAGAGAAAAAGAAAGGGACTGAGAAAATATTTGAAGAGATTATAGTTGAAAACCTCCCTAATATGGGAAAGGAAATAGTTGATCAAGTCCAGGAAGCACATAGAGTCCCATACAGGGTAAATCCAAGGAGAAACACGCCAAGACGCATTAATCAAACTATCAAAAATTAAATACAAAGAACAAATATTAAAAGCAGCAAGGGAAAAACAACAAATAACACACAAGGGAATCCCCATAAGGTTAACAGCTGATATTTCAACAGAGACTCTGCAAGCCAGAAGGGAGTGGCAAGACATAATTAAAGTGATGAAAGGGAAGAACCTATAACCAAGATTACTCTACCCAGCAAGGATCTCATTCAGATTTGACAGAGAAATTAAAAGCTTTACAGACAAGCAAAAGATAAGAGGATTCAGCACCACAAAATCAACTTTACAACAAATGCTAAAGGAACTTCTCTAGGCAGGAAATACAAGAGAAGGAAAAGACCTGCAATAATAAACCTAAAACAATTAAGAAAATGGTAATAGGAACATACATATTGATAATCACCTTAAATGTAAATGGAGTAAATGCTCCGACCAAAAGACATAGACTGGCTGAATGGATACAAAAACAAAACCCATATATATGCTGTCTACAAGAGACCCACTTCAGACCTAGGGGCACATACAGACTGAAAGTGAGGGAATGGAAAAAGATATTCCATGCAAATGGAAATCAGAAGAAAGCTGGAGTAGCAATTCTCATATCAGACAAAATAGACTTTAAAACAAAGACTATTACAAGAGACAAAAAGGACACTATATAAGGATCAAGCGATCAATCCAAGAAGAAGATATAACAACTGTAAATATTTATGCACCCAACATAGGAGCACCTCAATACATAAGGCAAATACTAACAGCCATGAAAGGGGAAATTGACAGTAACACAATCATAGTAGGAGACTTTAACACCCCAGGTTCACCAATGGACAGATCATCCAAAATGAAAATAAATAAGGAAACACAAGCTTTAAATGATACATTAAACAAGATGGACTTAATTGATGTTTATAGGACATTCCATCCGAAAACAACAGAATACACATTCTTCTCAAGTGCTCATGGAACATTCTCCAGGATAGATCTTATCTTGGGTTCCAAATCAAGCCTTGGTGAATTTAAGGAAATTGAAATCATATCAAGTATCTTTTCCCACCACAATGCTAGGAGACTAGATATCAATTACAGGAAAAAATCTGTAAGAAATACAAACACATGGAGGCTAAACAACACACTACTTAATAATCAAAAGATCACTGAAGAAATCAAAGAGGAAATCAAAAAGTACCTAGAAACAAATGACAATGAAAACAGAACGACCCAAAGCCTATGGATTGCAGCAAAAGCAGTTCTAAGAGGGAAGTTTATAGCTATACAAGCCTACCTTAAGAAACAAGAAACATCTCAAATAAACAACCTAACCTTACACTTAAAGCAATTAGAGAAAGAAGAACAAAAAAACCCCAATGTTAGCAGAAGGAAAGAAATAAAAGATCAGATCAGAAATAAATGAAAAAGAAATGAAGGAAACGATTGCAAAGATCAATAAAGTTAAAAGCTGGTTCTATGAGAAGATAAAATTGATAAACCATTAGCCAGACTTATCAAGAAAAAAAGGGAGAAGACTCAATAGAATTAGAAATGAAAAAGTAGAAATAACAACTGACACTGCAGAAATAAAAAGGATCAGGAGAGATTACTACAAGCAACTCTATGCCAATAAAATGGACAACCTGGAAGAAATGGACAAATTCTTAGAAATGCACAACCTTCTGAGACTGAACCAGTAAGAAATAGAAACTATGAACAGACCAGTCACAAGCACTGAAATTGAAACTGTAATTAAAAATCTTCAAACAAAAGCCCAGGACCAGATGGCTTCACAGGCAAATTCTATCAAACATTTAGAGAAGAGCTAACACCAGTCATTCTCAAACTCTTCCAAAATATAGCAGAGGGAGGAACACTCCAAAACTCATTCTATGAGGCCACCATCACTCTGATGCCAAAAGCAGACAAAGATATCACAAAGGAAGAAAACTACAGGGCAATATCACTGATGAAAATAGATGCAAAAATCCTCAAGAAAATACTAGCAAACAGAATCCAACAGCACACTAAAAGGTTCATACACTATGATCATGTGGGGTTTATCCCAGGAATGCAAGGATTCTTCAATATACACAAATCAATCAACGTGATACACCATATTAACAAATTGATGGAGAAAAACCCTATGATTATCTCAATAGATGCAGAGAAAGCTTTCAACAAAATTCAACACTCATTTATGATAAAAACCCTGCAGATACTAGGCATAGAGGGAACTTTCCTCAACATAATAAAGGCCATATATGACAAACCCACAGCCAATATCGTCCACAATGGTGAAAAACTGAAACCATTTCCACTGAGTTCAGGAACAAGATAAGGGTGTCCACTCTCACCACTATTATTCAACATAGTTTTGGAAGTTTTAGCCACAGCAATCAGAGAAGAAAAATAAATAAACGGATCCAAATTGGAAAGCAGGAAGTAAAGCTGTCACTGTTCGCAGATGACATGATACTATATAGAGAGAATCCTAAAGATGCTACCAGAAAACTACTAGATCTAATCAATGAATTTGGTAAAGTAGCAGGATACAAAATTAATGCACAGAAATCTCTTGCATTCCTATACACTAATGATGAAAAATCTGTAAGTTAAATTAAGAAAACATTCCCATTTACCATTGCAACAAAAAGGATAAAATATCTAGGAATAAGCCTACCTAAGGAGACAAAAGACCTGTATGCAGAAAATTATAAGACACCGATGAAAGAAATTAAGATGATACAAATAGGTGGAGAGATATACCATGTTCTTGGACTGGAAGAATCAACATTGTGCAAATGACTCTACTACCCAAAGCAATCTACAGATTCAATGCAATCCCTATCAAACTACCATTGGCATTTATCACAGAACTATAACAAAAAATTTCACAATTTGTATGGAAACACAGAAGACCCCAAAGAGCCAAAGCAATCTTGAGAAGAAAAAAAACAGAACAGGAGGAATCAGTCTCCCTGACTTCAGACTATACTACAAAGCTACAGTAATCAAGGCAGTATGGTACTGGCACCAAAACAGAAATATAGGTCAATGGAATAGGAGAGAAAGCCCAGAATTAAACCCACGCACATATGGTCACCTTATCTTTGATAAAGGAGGCAAGAATGTACAGTGGAGGAAAGACAGCCTCTTCAATAAGTGGTGCTGGGAAAACTGGACAGCTACATGTAAAAGAATGAAATTAGAACACTCCCTAACACCATACACAAAAATAAACTCAAAATGGATTAAAGACCTAAATGTAAGGCCAGACACCATCAAACTCTTAGAGGAAAACATAGGCAGAACACTCTATGACATAAATCACAGCAAGATCCTTTTTGACCCACCTCCTAGAGAAATGGAAATTAAACAAGAATAAACAAATGGGACCTAATGAAACTTAAAAGGTTTTGCACAGCAAAGGAAGCCATAAACAAAGATGAAAAGACAACCCTCAAAATGGGAGCAAATATTTGCAAATGAAGCAACTGACAAAGATGAATCTCCAAAATATACAAACAACTCATGCAGCTCAATATCAAAAAAACCCATCCAAAAATGGTCAGAAGTCCTAAATAGACATTTCTCCAAAGAAGATATACAGATTGCCAGCAAACATATGAAAGAATGCTCAACATCATTAATCATTAGAGAAATGCAAATCTAAACTACAATGAGATATCATCTCACACAGGTCAGAACGGCCATCATCAAAAATTCTACAAACAATAAATACTGGAGAGGGTGTGGAGAAAAGGGAACCCTCTTGCACTGTTGGTGGGAATGTAAATTGATATAGCCACTATGGAGAACAGTATGGAGGTTCCTTTAAAAACTAAAAATAGAACTACCATACGACCCGGCAATCCCACTACTGGGCATATACCCTGAGAAAACGATAATTCAAAGCGAGTCATGTACCAAAATGTTCATTGCAGTTCTATTTACAATAGCCAGGACATGGAAGCAACCTAAATGTCCATCAACACATGAATGGATAAAGAAGATGTGGCACATATATACAATGGAATATTACTTAGCCATAAAAAGGAATGAAACTGAGTCATTTGTAGTGTGGTGGATCGACGTAGAGACTGTCACACAGAGTGAAGTAAGTCAGAAAGAGAATATAAAGCTGTATGCTAACACATATATATATGGAATCTAAAAAAGCAAATAAAAATGGTCAGAAGAACCTAGGGGCAAGACGGGAATAAAGATGCAGATCTACTAGAGAATGTACTTGATTATACAGGGAGGGGAAGGATAAGCTGGGACAAAGTGAGAGAGTATCATGGACATATATACACTACCAAACGTAAAATAGATAGCTAGTGGGAAGCAGCTGCATAGCACAGGGAGAACAGCTGGGTGCTTTGTGACCACCTAGAGGGGTGGGGTAGGGAGGGTGGGAGGGAGGGAGATGTAAGAGGATAGAGATATGGGGTATATGTATAACTGATTCACTTTTTTTAAAAGCAGGAACTAACACCATTGTAAAGCAATTATACTCTAATAAAGATGTTTAAAAAAAAAAAAGTGGATGCAAGAGTCTCTTATCATACCCAGAGGGTACAACCTGGAATGCAGATTATTAAAATGATTCCTGGGACAGAGTAGGAGCTGTCTTACCTGCCTGCAGAACCCTCAAACCAGCCAACAGGTTTTAACCACACTTTAATTGAACCTATTCATTGTCCTCACCAAGAAGTATGCCAGCTAGAGGAAGGAAAAGCTGAACAAGTTTCAAATGGTCAAAAAATAAATGAACACTAACATGCAAGATAATACTTCATATTTCAGATTTATATCTTTGTCTCTCTATATGTTCACACATATATAATATATATACATGTATATGTATGATATATATTTGTATGTGTGTATATATGTAACGTGTGTGTATTTGTATCTGGAAGGATACAAAATAAACTAATAAAATGGTTACTTTTCAAGAAAGTGAGGAAGGAAATGGTATTTCAAACTGTCACCAAATCAGACCTTAGGTATTATATTTTAACTTTCTAATGTAGTCATGGTCTGTTTTTATAACAAGGTAATTTTAACAGCTATCTGTCACATAAGCACAAGGGGCTAATTGCCAGCTGAGTTTCCAGCAGGCACAATCACAATGGTTCCTTCCTTTGAAATGATGGTAAAGCCAAACATAAAAGCACATACTTCTCTCTACCTTTTTCACCATAGCCCTGTGATCATCCATGCATATTTTTCCTTGGGGAGGATCTTCCAGTTCCATCTGGTCAGCGTCTGCAGCGCGATTCATTTTTGGGGTTACCACGGCTTCCTCACAGTTCTTCCTGACCTCTATCAGGAAATGTTAATACACTCCAGTAGAGTTAACAAGTGTTTTATTCACGTGTGTACATCCTAATTATTATGCTGAACTCAGGGCAGAATCCATAGGAACATGGGGGCCAGAAAATTGAAACATAAATAAAACATTCATTAAATATGGCAAAGCTGTTTCAACCTTAAAGAAAAAAAATGCATTTTTATCTTAATATGAAGACAAGAAATGTGTCTAATTTTTTTCCTCTATACATTTGTCTGGTTTTTATTTTTTTAGTCTATTATTTCTATGGAGTAAAATGTACTAGCTAGCAAGATCTTTATCAAGTACTTACAGTATACTGTATACCATGAAGGAATTTAAAAGTAAATTAGTAGGTTCCTGTCTTTAAGGAGCATATTACCAAGTTAGAGAAATAGGATAAATGCATGGGGAAACTTGAAGATGAAATAAAAGAGATTGTGAGAACTTAGAAGGACGCAGTCTGGAGTAATGAGGAAACTCTTGATTAAAGTGAGCCTAAAATATATCAGATATCAAAAGTTCTTTGCACTAGATTTCCTTATATTAGGTAATGTGTAGTTGTATGCATGTATATGTGTTTTATAGATTTATATACAAATATGAACGTTGAAGCTATTCATATATATGCACACATTATATATATATGTGTATATATTTTTACATATATACTATACATTCGTATACATTGAATATCTTCAATGTTCCATGACATGAGACACAAACTTAGTTTCATTTTTGTGCTTCTTGTTTAGTATCACATCATTTATCAATGAAAAAGTTTAGGGCCTACATTTAGTATACACATTTTTGATCACAATTCTCACTATTTTGTGATTAAAATTCTCACTAAATATGATATGATTTTTAAAAAAAAAGAGAGGGGGCTTCCCTGGTGGCGCAGTGGTTGAGTCCGCCTGCCGATGCAGGGGACACGGGTTCGTGCCCTGGTCGGGGAAGATCCCACGTGCCGCGGAGCGGCTGGGCCCGTGAGCCATGGCTGCTGAGCCTGCGCGTCCGGAGCCTGTGTTCCGCAACGGGAGAGGCCACAGCAGTGAGAGGCCCGCGTACCGCAAAAAAAAAAAAAAAAAAAAAAAAGAGAGGAAGAAAAGAATGATACTGGTATCCTTGTGCAAAATAAGCACAATAAACACACAGTAAGAACAAAATGAAAGGTAATAATGGAGATGAAAGTTAAAAGATGTCTAAGAGAGTGATTTTTAAGGCAAAATTTACGTCTTATAAAATCTGAAAAAAGCCAGATTTTATGAAGGCTAAGATATTAGAAGGGAGCAAGACCTCCATGCACGCTATGACATTAAGAAACAGTAATTAGTGAAGGTATTTTAAGAAAAAGCCTCAGCTGGGTCAAAATTTTCTCATCAAATTAGAAAATGTTAGTGAAATTTGAAAAAAGCTTAAGGTGTAATATAATCCGTTTGTATGCCACTAGGCAGAAGTAAGCTTTGAAAGAGAATTTGGAGCTCAGGAAAATGTACAAAGGCCTCCACATATGTCTTCATGAATATCAAGACGTGATGACATCAAAGAGTGAGAAATAGAAAGAGTGCAGACAGAGAGTAGAGGGTCTTAAAAATCAAAAAGATTGTAGGAGGAACCTGGAATTCTGTCATAGTTACAAACTTATAAGTTACACTGAATTGTAACAAAACCTTCACATAAGAGTTAAGATATTAAACTGTATTGACCAGGTTTTAAATGCCAGCGTATATTCTTGCTCTCTAATTCTCATTTTGACAATCATATTCATAGTTTTCATGTTGCCTGATAATTGTGATGAATATCAAATTATGAAGAAGCTGGCTCGTGAATGTCTGGGTTCCTGGAATTGCATGCAGCTTGCACAGTGTTTGGGCAAGCAACAGTGATGCATGGCTAGGGGTGAGAGGAGTTGGCAACACAAGCTAGAATCATGAGGCAGCTGCTGGGATTGAGTGTGACTATAAATTGACCCCAGATATTCCCTGCTTCCCCTCAGGGCTCCTTGGTGAAATAGGAGCTAGTATCATCACTAATTTGAACTTGTATGCCTTACAAGCCTTTAATATTAATAAAGTTCAAGGAAAACTTCTGATTATTGAAATATTAAAGACTTGGGCTTAAATTCAAAGCATCTTTCAGAAGATTCCCCAACCTCCCCCTTTAAAAGTAGAAATATAGGTTTTGTATTAATGGTCTTGAATGGAGAGAGGGAACTGAGGAAATATTTTGTTTCTGCACAGGAATTAGGGCAAGTTAGATCTAGTATTGTCTAATAATTCTCATTTTTAAACAATTGAACATCGATAATAATGGCTTTTTAAGAGATCATTTATGCTAGATGCTGTATAGGTAATTTAAAAATATATATCTTTTATTTTTATAATATAGATTGTCAGGTTTGACTTAATTTTGTTCAGTCCAGTGGGGATGCAACTATGAGACACCCTAAATGAATTTATGAATAAAAGAAATCCTGTGAAAACTTAACCAATGAAGTCTATACATAATAAGCAAGCAGATCATCTGTAATAGAAAAATAAGAATTAATTCTCATTTCTCAGTGTCAATGTAAACATCATTTCTTTTGAGAGAAATTTCCTGATGTTTCAATAGTGCCAGGAATTTTGCCAATCATACTGTTTGGTGTATTTTACTTTAATAATGTGTTTCGTTTCTATTTTCCCTTTTAGACTTTGAAGTTTACGATGACAAAGACTGTTTCTATATTATCTAGGGGTAACGTTGTCCTCCTAGGGACCAAAATAGTTATTTTCACATAATAAATACTTAGTAAATACTTACTGAATGAAAATATGCTGAACAAATGATCAGTAATTGCACAACCAAATAGCTATAGAACAGAATCCCAGAGATCCAACTAAGATGACTGAGGAATATTATCAGTGTTGAAGGAGCAGATGGTATCATAATTGGATCAATAGTTTTGTTCATCTTGCTAGGAGAAAGATTGTGTAAGCAGAAGGCAATAGTCAGGCCAGGTAACATAGAAAAAGGCAATTGGAAATACCAAAGGTGGCAGTGCTAAGCTGACTGAGTGCATTGTTCGTTGGGTTGGCATGACTGTCTGCCCACTCACCCCATCTATTGGGTGAGAAGGCTGCATCAGGCTATTAGAATTTAGCATTCTGACATTTGAATCATAAAATTAACTCCTGTGGTCAGTTAATCAATAAACCTTCTGATAATTTGGATCCCTACATACTTTTCTTGCTTAGAGAAAATACGCTAATTTTCAAATGCAAATGTCCATTCCATTTGACATTTTGATTCTTCCTCTAATTTCAATAATTGAGATTTCTGATTTTTTTTCAGTCTTAATGAGTTCTGTTAAGATGACATATCCCTGAAAGATACATGCCAACAAAATCAAGTTCTTAACTTCCAGGACGGAGGCTGCAAGTCTCGTTTCTTGTGATTTATGCAAGTGTAGTATCACTCATGAGGCTTCCTGCACTCATCTGTGATATGAGGTGTTGTCACTTAACCTAACCTATGATCACTGTGACATTACATAAAAAATTATAACAGCCTTTCTCTTAGGCAGTCAGCTGCTGACTGTGACCAAATTGTGGCTTTGTGTTATAATGGGACCAGAGACCACCTCTAGCCTTAATCACATGCAAAGCATCAAGATGCAAAATCTTCAGATCACACAGATGTCTCTAGGAAGCTGAAACTACTAATCAGAAAGTGAGTAGATTTGATGAATAAGTTAGTGAAATCAAGACATTTGGCTTTTGTTTGTCCATTGAAGGAACTTGAAATTTTCAGTAGAGGAGAAGGCTTAAAATATTTTTAAGATACTTTAGACACTTATTTTTGAGTTTCACAGACCCAAACAGATACCAAACTTTGGAACAAATAAAAGTAGCTTTAGACTATTAAGGTTTGTAAACCCCACTTTTTATCAAAAGGATGATATATTCAACTATAATAATATCAGGATTCTATGGATAGATGGAGCAAATATCTTGAATACATTTTTCTGTTGATTTTCTTACTGTGCCCATTTGGTTTTGCCCATAGGCAATAACTAATTTCTTGAAAGAGGATCTATAAGAATAATGCCAGCTGCTGACCTAATCATCATTTCTGTTCTTCCGCAAATTGGTAAGGTGAGTCATTATTTCCTCTTTCAAGAGAGATTTAGCCTTGTGTATTATATGGGTTGCTTTCATTAGTAGAAGCTTCAGCCTTGTGTTATTTGTGGAATGCTGATGATTGATTTCATTGTTCATAGTGAATACCTTTTGAAATTATATCTTCGATGTCATTCAGTGTTTCTTGGTATTGCTGACCGTTAGCCATTTAAGTATGGCTTATGGACCTAGCACCTGTGTGTTTTGCAAAGCAAGGCAGCAGGTGAAAAGGCAAATGAAATGGAGGCATATTTTAGATGGTGACACCTGGTCCCCCAGTGAACTGATTTACAGGCCAGTAACCATTCAGTGATAAAATGAGCGATTAGGTAAGCCGATTCAGTATTTAGTATTCAGTATTTAGAAGATTGAAATGACTAGTTTGTTTCCCAGTGGGTCTGTCTAAACAGATATTTGGTGACCTAATATTCAAAATTACACAACTGAATAACACTCAGGGCTTTTTGTCTGGGACTGGCATAAGACTGTTGAGACACGATTAACAATACAGAACTGGTAGTTATGAAGTTCAGGTGAAAGGTGCTTCTCTCGCTGTGTTAATTGGTCCCCAGTCTGCTGAGCATGTGCCTAGCTGTGAGTTGGCCATTCCTCATCCTCCCAGCACGGCAGTGTGTCTCCTCCTCTGTTTTTTCAGGTAAATTACTTATCTCCATTTCAGTAAACTTTTTATCTTGTTCTTTCGTTTGGAACATATTCCTCCGTTTCTTCACTTTGCTTGACTCTCTGTGTTGGTTTCTATCCATTATATGAAACAGCTGCCTCTCCCAGTCTTGAAGAAGTATTAGCCTGTATAGGAAAGGAACCTTATTGTTCAGCTGTTTCCGAGCTCTTGGTTGTCTTTTGAACCTTTGTTATTGTCCAAGCAACCGATTTTATTTGCAATAACGCCTAGTATTTGAGAGTGTACCAAGACCTGCCAGGGTCCCAAAGGAAAGGACCTCAGTCAGCACCTAGATTCCAGCTGTTGGAAGCCAGTCCCTCAGGCAGCAGCTTTTAAAGAACTCAAATACATACGGTCCTGTGGGACCACAAGCATAAGCCCCACTGACCTCCAGAGCCAGGCAATCTGGAGGTGTCCCCTGGCAGGAGACACAAAAATCAGGGTGCTAGACAAGGGTATAAGTCCCCTTCGGAAGACACCAGTGAGCTGGAGCAAAGCAGAGAGAGAACTCAAAGATTGCACCCACCAGCCTTAGTTCCCTTGAGAACACCTCCATAGGCTCCTTGAAATGTGCCAAACCAGAGCCTGCCCGTCAGGCCAAAACTCCTGGACATGCAAATAGGCCTCTTTCTCCGAAAGACTGGGGGTTTCAGCCTGCTGTCTGTGCAAATGCCCTGGAGGCGGTAATCTGCCAAGAACTATTTCTCCAACTGTTTAAGTTCCATGGGACACAGGAATGCAAGTCCCCTGGCCTTCAAGACCAGGTGATGAAGGGGTGTCCTCTGGGCTACATCCGCAAAAACTGGGTCACCAGATATACATAGAAACTCCCCTCTGGGAGATACACTCTGCAGCAAGGCAAAGGGGGAGTGTCAAAATGGCTGGCACCTGCCACGAAAAGAAAATAAAGAACAAAAAGAAAAATGAAAAACCTAAAAAAAAAAAAAGGTGGGCTACCAGGGAGAAATAAAGTCTAGAGATAAATAAGTAAATAAATAAATCAATTAAATAAAAGCCTAGAGTTAAAAAAATAGTGCCCACCAGACTCTATGTCCTGACAATATCCCAGCACAGCCCTGATTCTCATTCTGATGCTTTAAAATTAGCAAATAAGCCTCTTTCACATGAAGCCTGAGCACTTTTTAAAGGCTGTTTCTGCTCTGGGCCGTGGGGTGAGTGAGTTTGCTTGTGACACCCCCTTTTTTTTTAACATCTTTATTGGAACATAATTGCTTTACAATGGTGTGTTAGTGTCTGCTTTATAACAAAGTGAATCAGCTATACATATACGCATATCCCCATATCTCCTCACTCCCTCATCTCCCTCCCTCCCACCCTCCCTATCCCACCCCTCTAGGTGGTCATCTTCCTGTGCTATGCAGCTGCTTCCCACTAGCTATCGGTTTTACTTTTGGTAGTGTTTGTGTGTACATGCCACTCTCTCACTTCGTCCCAGCTTACCCTTCCCCCTCCCCCTGTCTTCAAATCCATTCTCTAGTAGGTCTGTATCTTTATTCCCATCCTGCCCCTAGATTCTTCATGACCATTTTTTTTTTTTAGATTCCATATACATGTGTTAGCATATGGTATTTGTTTTTCCTTTCTGACTTACTTCACTCTGTATGACAGACTCTAGGTCCATATACCTCCCTACAAATAACTCAGTTTCATTTCTTTTTATGGCTGAGTAATATTCCGTTGTATATATGTGCCACATCTTCTTTATCCATTCATCTGTCGATGGACACCTAAGTTGCTTCCGTGTCCTGGCTATTGTAAATAGAGCTGCAGTGAACATTGTGGGAAATGACTCTTTTTGAAATATGGTCTACTCAGGGTATATGCACAGTAGTGGGATTGCCGGGTCATATGGTAATTCTATTTTTAGTTTTTTAAGGAACCTCCATACTGTTCTCCATAGTGGCTGTATCAGTTTACATTCCCAACAGCAACAGGGTTCCCTTTTCTCCACACCCTCTCCAGCATTTATTGTTTTGCTTGTGAGCCCTTTAAGAGCTGTTTCTCAGTTCACCACAGCCCCATATGTCTTGTGGCTGTGAGTCTAGTTGGTTTTCAAAGCTAGATAATTGGGGGACTCATCTCTCAGGTGTGGGTCTTAAAAGTTGGGGCTCCCGATACGGAATATGAACCCTTCAGTCCTCAGACAGAAGAGCCAGGTTTTGAATTCCTTCCCAATTGCGGGTCACCATGTGGGGTGGGAGGTTGGAAGGTGAGGTTTATGCTAAGATTTTACCTCAGCCTATCCTACTTGCTTTGATGTGTTTTGTTTCCCTTCTTTGCCTGATGTAAAGAAACTGTTCTGCTAGTTTTTAGGTATTTTTTAGAAGAAATTATTCCATATGTAGCTTTAGATTTGTTATGTTCACAGAAGGAGGTGAGTTCAGAATATTCCTGTTTTACCATCTTGAACCAGAACCCACCTCTTCTAATAGCTGTAGATTTGTAGTATAAGTTACTGCTCATTGTTTGAATTTCTTTTAACCATCAGCCACTTTCAAGTTGGATATTTATGTTACAAAAATCCTGAGCCAAATTACTTTGTCTCAGTTACATCATCTGTAAAATAGAGAAAGCAATCCATAAACTAGGTAGTGATACCTACCATATAGAGTTGTTGAAAGGATAAAGCAAGTCAGTACACATGGAGAATTGAGAACTGTTTATGTTATGTAGTAAATTATTTGTAAATGTTAGCCATGACCACAAAAATAACAATGATGATGGAGAAGATAAGGGTGATGAAATGATAGATATATTATGTAACCTTTAATATTCAGGTCTCTGCTGGTTTGTAATAATTCAAAACACTACCAGACTCTTTCCATATTAAAATATAATTTTCAACTTCTCACTAATCAAGAGGAAAATATAGTCTTCAAGGAGACTCAAGCAGATATGACACTGCATTGAATCTTATGCAGTTAGGCAGAGGGGGCAAAAATCACATAGCTTACCTGGCCATCTGAAGAGTGGATCTAATAACAGGCTTAGGAACATTTTCCTAAAGAAAAAATTAGGAGAGAGAAATTCCCTGTTGAGTAATTAAAATAAACACAGGCACGATTTCAAAGAAGAATTTATTAATTAGTTTAACAGTTATTTATTGGGAACAAAGTTCTAGTGAGAGGAAAATGACAAGCCACAAAAATCTGCATGCATGGTATTTCTCATAGCGATAAGTGGTGCTGAGACAAATGGGATTGTCATCTTTTGTTGGGTCTTAAAGAAGGAATCATTGAGAAGAGACTAGACAACCAGATAATTGGAGGAAGGGAGAAATGAGTCACAAAGCATCGTCAGGAAGAGCATTCCAGGTAGAGACAACATCAAGTCAAATGTTCTAAGGCAGTTAAGATGTGATGACACTTCAGGGTATTTCAGAAATAATAATAAACCCGTATGGGTTAATCTGAATGAACAAGTCTTAAAGCAATAGGAGATAGTGTCAGTGTATGTAGGACCTTTCATGAATTAAGTGAAAAACTGCTGACAGATTTTGAGCAAAGGAAAGATATCTGAAAAGGAGCTCTCTGGTGCTATGTTAAGAATTGACTATTAGGAAGGAGAGTAAGGACACTGGGAGAAAACCTTTAGAAATCTGTTATATGAACCTAAGCAAAGACACCATGGTAGGAGTGGAAGTATTGCAAAGGGACTGGATTCTGAGTGTACTTTCATAAAAGGATTTGTTTATGAATTGATTATATCATAGAAGGGAGAGTTAAGTGCCAAGTGCTTTGGGTAGAGAAATGCAGAAGGTTGCAACTGCTTTGGGGGAAATTGAGGGCAGAGCAATTTGGCAATGGTGGAGGTGGGACTGGTGAATCGGTAAAAGATACCATGAAGGACCAACAACCAAGAAAGAATGATGTTCCAGATGCCAAATGAGAAGATGTTTCAAGCATAAAAATATCAACTCTGCCAAATAGTGTTAAGTCGAGAAAGGTGTAGAATAAGGCACGACCTTGTCGTTAAGCAGCACGGCATCTCTGGTAACCTTACATGGAGTAGTGAGAATGAAAGTCTCTTCACATGGGGAGGAGTCAGTGGGAGAATTGCTTTTCTTTTCTAGAATACCTTTTCACAGACACTGCAGGGTAGCTTTGTCACATCAAGGTCACTAAACTCAGAAAGCGGTCTTTGCTATTTCTGGCTCGACCTGATTCTTTTCCTTGATCAATGTGGATTCCATCAGAGCACAAAATCTCTCCCAGAATCGGAGTGAGTGGTGGTCATGATTCCTTCTATTTTTAATTTTTCTGGCTAACTAGGCCTAGCACATTGACATGATAGGAATCTAACGGATATGATTGGATTTAATAAAGCAGCATATGGTATTTGTGTGGGTACTCATTACAATTGCCAGCACTCAGTCACTTGTTTATTATTCTTTAAGCCATGCACATGCAGCTTGAAGCTAGAAATGTGGTAACAAATTTTACATCCTCTAACCTAGTACTCACTGTGAGTGAAACATCATAATCATCTTCTTTAGAAACCTGTTGTTATAATCCAACAAAGTTAGTTTACATCAGAGTATCTCTAAGACCTATTTGGTGTGAATTACATTATTTGACAACTGGCTTCTCAATATCTCCATTTGGATGTTAGGAGACTGAAAACTTAACATGACCTAAGTTTAACTCCTGGTTTTCTCTGCTAAGCCTACTTCTCCTGGAGTTTCCCCAGTTCCATTTGATGACAACTCCATCCTTCTAGGTATTAAGGGTAAAGTACTTGAAGTCATCTCTGAATGCTTGCTTTTTCCAACACCTCAAATTCAATTCACCAGCATATCCTGTTTTCTTGACCTTTAAATTATATCCAGATCCAATGACTTTCCACCACTTCCGCTGGCAATATCCTGCCTGAGTCACCATCAATTCTAAGCTAGATTTTACTGCAGTAGCTTCCTAATTTGTGTTTCTAAGCTTTTTCCGCAGCTACGTTTTATTATCCAGATAGCAGCCAAAGGAATCTTGTACAGTGTAAATCTGGTGATGTCACTCCTCCAGTCTGGGTCCTGCAGTGGTTCCTGAGTTCCTTCAGTGTTCTGCGAAGACTTACCTTATGCTTCCTCCCTGTTCTCCTTATTTCTATAACCTAATATTCTACAGCTTTATCCTTCACTCACTCTGTTCTGACCAACTGCCCTCCTTGTTCTCCTTTTTCTATTGTGCATAGTACTTACTGTAACACACTATATAATTTACAGATTTGATTTATTATTATTTGTAAATTTTTCTGTACCTCCTTGCTAGAATTTAAGCTCCATGAGAGAAAATGAAACAAAGCAGAAAAAAACCAAAAAACAAACAAACAAAAACCCTTGTCAGCTTTGTTCAGTGAAGAATCAAAAGTGCTTTGATCTGTCTGGCATCGCATCTAGGTGCTTAGTGAATATTTGTTGAATGAATTGAATAAATGAATTAACCATTTAATCTCAAAATAATCTTAATGATGTCTATGTATTGTTATTATTTCCATTTCATAGATAAGGAAGCCTAGGCACAAAGAGCTTAAAAATATTTAAATTAATACAGCTAGCAAGTGACTGAGCTTGAATTTGAATATAAAAAGCCTACTTCTAGAATCAACAATTAAGTACTCAAGTTAGCACTCTTGAGAACCATACTGCAACTGTCCCATTGTATATGAATAATACAGAATAATATTTATTTTGAAATTAAAAAAATAAGGGGACTGTATGTGTGAATAGATATGAAGAGCCATCCCTGTCATGTTATGAAGTTTAAAAAATTACAGAACAAGTTCTATAGCATGGTATTATTTTAAAAATTCATGCACATATACATATATATATATATATATATATACACACACATACATATTTGTTCTCCAGTGTTGTTAATTTCCTTACTTATGAATATATACAAAAAGCAAATTACCCTAGAAGTAGATATAATATGGAGAAAGGGAATTTTTAGAATAATCTTTTTATTTTTGAGTATTTTGCAAACAGCAGTTCTTACATTATAACTTAAATAAGTTAAAAATAACCAATATAACAACAGAATCCCCATAAATACCAAACATGAGTTCATATAAATGTCAACTCCCCTTTTCCCCAATGAAGTTCATAACATTTTTGTTTACCTCAAAATAAAGACACATCCTTTAGCACGGTAATTGGATTAGCTAATTTGGTCCTCAGTGGGAGTGAGGATGCTGCAGGAATCTTTACTACTCCTTATGTATATCATTACATTTCAGTTTCACAGTATTTTGTTCATTAATATTCCCCAAAGCCTATGGAAGATGCTGGCAATGTTTATTTCTTTCAAATGTGATTTAGGTTGAGTGGTTCTGCACTTAACCCCCAGCTTCCCCAAGTATAGCCTTCTGAACACATGGTATTCTCCCAACAGTAGTAGCAGTGATCTCCAATAGAGGATGGACAGGGAGTGGCATATTTGAATTCTTTATAGGTCATAATTTGTTGACAAATCCTCGAGAGTACATGTTCCTTATTGAGAATAGCTGTTCTGGTATGTTAAATATTAGGAAAATTAACATGTTCCTAATTTATCCATTTGGTCATCCTCAAAACAGGACTAACTGTGTTTTTATATAATTTATAATATAAGGTATTTAAAAGTTTTGATTGAACTAACTTCCTATATACATAGTAACTAATTGATGGCCTCCAGATACATTTGTGAAATTCAGATTTTTTAATCTTTAGGAGTGGCAAACAAGGAAAAAATCAATCATTTCATTTTCTTTTCAGAAATGAATCGATTTTTTCTCCTTACTGATTCTATTTATATTAACATATATGTACATTTTTATCAATGTAGCTTTTTATTAATGTAATCATTTTATCTGTATATATAATCAATTTAGTTATATTACTTTCATTATAGTGCAAGTTTTTAAAAATTATAATATTAACTGAGTGGTAAATTGAAAGTAGTAGACTGACTGAGTGGGAGCAAATGTATTATCCACAGTGCTTTCTGGTGTAGACAGGCATGTGGAGGATGGAGCCCATGCTATCTATGTGCGTGTGACATAATTAATAGGAGAGAGGAGGAGATAAATACAGTTTGATTGGATCAAATGAAACATAAAGTTGAAATAGCATAGGAGTTCTAAATTGTCATTCTATATTAACATCCTGAAAATGTTAGATTCCACTTATAAATTTATAATGACATCTTCATGCTCAGAGTCAACTAATTTTTTGCTCTCTTTTAATGCCATCAGCTCTTTCTTCAATTGGCCATCTAAGAGCATTTCAGAGCCAAGGTTATTAACATATTTCTAAACAAGAAACTATTTCCCATGAAGTCTCCAAGGTGTTAAATTTTAAGCCAATACATATATTATGGTAGTTAGGGCTCTCTGATTTTCATTTATGCATATCCCAATCAGCATATGATCACAGCTGGAAAAATGAGCTTGAGTAATGAAATAAATGAGATCCAAACCAATAGTTTTTCTTAGAATAGAGACCATTAGTTTAATTGCCACAGATGGATGATAATCAGGTCTCAAAGCTCTGGTACTTGGAGTAGTCTTTTAAACCTCAAATATGAGTTTAACACTATGTTCTTTGAATGATCACCCAAGTGGAATAGAAAAAAATATCCCCATGCTGAAAAGTGATAAATTTACAATTTACTGGGGAATATTCTGGGAATTCTGAGTTTTACAGTGGTCCCTCAAATCTTTAAGTTCAGTATGCAGGATGCAGTGGGTGGAGCTGTTTACCCAAGGTCCTCACCTGTAAAATGGATATTATCATATTCTTCATCAACATCATCATCATCATCCTCATCATCACCATCACCTTCACTATTATCATCATCATCCCTATTAATAGTGTTGGGTTTATTGAGATAACAGTTATAAACCATTAAGCATATCCCCTGGTAGGTAATAACCAAACACAAGCGTTCTTCATGGATTCTTAAGTGAAAGTTGTATAATGTTGCTAAGTCTCAGATTCCCCATTTGTAACATGCGGATTACAATGCCTATTTCTAGGCTTTCACGAGTATTAAATTTGAATAATGTCTGTATTGTATAGTACTTAAACATTACTTGACATGTAGCACCACCCATAAAGTTGAGTCCAACTTGTCAAATTCAAAATTGAGTCAAAAATATTCTCACAAAGCAGATGGTCAAAGCTGTGTAGAATTAGCTTTCAAGGAACATTCATTCTCTGAAACTAGAAGTCGGTAGATAAGTGTTCTTGTTTCTCTCATCTCCTACATTGCACTGAATCCTCCCCACAAACCCCTTATAGACATTTATCTATTTTTATAAGAAACACCTCTAAACAGTAAATCTTAAATTTAAAAAATTCCAATGAATGAAAGAAGAATTGAGAGTAATTTAAAATATGATACATTTCTATATATTTTCAACCTTTCATCTGCAACTCCCATCCTTCTTAGTTTTCTCCCATGTTAGTACTGAACTTTGCTTTAAGAAGACAGCTTTTTCATCTCAAAGAGGTAGCATAGAAAGAGCAAGGAATTTGGAGTCAGACTAGCCATGTTTATAGTTCCAGCGCTGCCAGGTAAAGATATAAAACTTGGGCAAGTCATGGGACTTCTCAGTTTTCTTTTCTATAAAAAGTGGGTAAAAGTACCACTACTGTAAAGTTCTATAAGGATTACATATAATACGTGTGAAATCCCTAACAGGTACTAATTAAATTATAGCTCTCATAACTCTAATTTCATGTTAAAATATACCCTGTTCTCCATTTGTTACTCAGATTTTTCCATGGATAAAATCCCTTAGGAGCAATTATCAAGACACTTCTTTCATAGACTAGTTTCAAGGTAAATTCCCGGTTGTTTCAGCTTTACTCAGTTCCTTCCCTTTGTCTTGCATTCTCCCTCCAGGCTGGAAAACTACAAAAAAAGAGAGTCATTGACTTTAAATAGACTGGTATTAGCAACTTGAAGGAGAGTTTCTTAAAATTCTGTCTCCTAAACTGAACATAGGAAATATTCTATTTTCTTTCTAAAAATGTAAGCTCTAGGCCTCAGTATCTAGAATATTCTGAATTCCAGAGACAATGATGAATTTTACTTCTCAAAAAAATCTGAGCTCCCTTTCCCTCCATGCTTCACTTTCTGCAAGTTTACCCTGTCCTTGGAATATTTTCTTTTTTCACCAACCTGTTTCCCATCTAGACAAGACCTTTTCTTCCTTCAGGTCTAGGTTCAACTCAACCTTGTTTTCTTAATTTGAAAAATTCACTTCTATTTTATCTTAGGTTTCTGTTTCATGATAATGATCACAGATGTAATTATTTTCTTCACATTTTTTTCTCCCTTATGGTATGTCCATGAGAGTCAGGAGAGTTTGTGTGTTTTCCCCTTTATAACACCAGCACAGAAATAGAGAAAGGATGAGCTAGGAATGCCAGTGATGTATCTATTACTTGTGTTGTGTGATTCTTTCATTTATTTTTCCACTTATATTTGTGATCCAGTTGCATTGCTATCATTTTTCTCTTCTCATAAAATAAAACCAAACAATAAAAGAGAAGCTTAAGATAATAGTCTAGTAAAAATTATTTCAGCTAAAACATAATTGAGTAAATGTAAGATAAAATTTACTAATATGGGTCGGAGAATTTTAGATTTATCTCCAAAGGTTAATCTCTTTGGAAATTTGATTATTACTTTTATTAAAAGAAGTAAAGAAAATGACATCTGCAAAAGCCAATTTAATTACTTTTAACTTTTGTTATATTTCCAGCTCAGCCTCTACTGTGTGATTTGGGGCAAGTAATTAATTTCTTGCCTACAAAATGGAGGAAGAATTGAACCTACCTCATAGAGTTTTTAAGAGGTTAAAATGATTCAATATATGTAAAGTACTTAGACTATTATAATTGCTGTTAGTTAAAAAAATCCTGTAGTATTTGACACTATACCTCTAAAATTTCTTAGATATGACACTTATACCATCAAGGAACCCATGTGTCTTGCCATTTCACCTCTCTGTTTAGTAAAAATACATATTAAATGAGTTAGCATTCACTTTTTAATAACTAACTTGTTCATGGTAGTTTCAACATTGCACATATATTGCACAAAAATTTCCTATATTTCCTTGAAATATAGGAAAATTTAAAACTCAGCAAAAGTTTTGCCCTTTACGTATTGTAGATGAAACTATATGAAATAGTCTATTGGCTACTGGTTTTATTGGCTAGGACAGCAAATACTAAACTTGATTCCTTATAGTGTGAATAAGTTAGTCCCATAAGGAGCTTTCAGTAACAGTTCGGTTTACCAAATAGCAACCTAATAGATGGACAACCTCCTCTCGTGGTATCTGAAAATCACACTGGATTGTGAAAGATTTTGAAACAACAGCCGTACCAATCAGCAGGACATACCCAAAATGTTAATTCAAAAACGTCTAATAAAGTGTTAATGTAAGGTCTATTTACAGAGATGGAGGTAGGATAAAAGGATTCAAGAAGGTACGGTGAAGCATTCTGGCACCAGCAAATGTTGGACGCCTTTATTACCTGTTTGCCCAAAGGAGCAATGTAATATAGGGAAATGAGGGGAACCTAGCACTTGGTGAGAGTGGCAGCTGTGGGAATTTGATCCCTGAGGCAGAGGAAATCAATCACCATAAAAAACTGCAGCTTGGCAATAAGGACAGGAAGGATTGAATCTCTCTGTCTCCCTCTCCCTCTCCCTCTCACTCTCCCTCTCACTCTTCCTCTCCAGAGCACCAATTCTCTGCTGCTGCCTCTGCTGGCCAAACCAAAACTGAGGATAGAGGAGTTGGGATACAGGGGATGATGCAGCCCATGGAAGTCAACCCCCTGCAACCCAGAGAAGGCGTAGATGGGAGCCCAGAGGAAGCATCTGATGGGGAAAATGGAGGTAAGTCAGCCCAACAACCTTCTGGACAATTTCGTAATTTTAAGGTACTTTTATCTTATATTAAGTGAATTCAGTTATTTCTCTGCTTATAATAAAATTTGTGTAATCAATCAATGTGAATAGGAAGAAAACATCTACACGTGTATGACACAACTTGTATGGCTCAGCTTTTGTGAATAAAAATAACGCAGGAATAATTTTATTCCCTAGTAAATGAAAACTACTTACAAATGGAATTCAATTATTTTCTAGTGACATTAAGATTTTAAACATACTTTCTATATTACCTTGGCAGGCCGCTCGCTATCTTTGAGTGTTTATGTTTCCCTTATGCTGATAAGCATTTTCTTCCCTGGTCTTTTGGTTTTAACATAGTAGTATTTATTACAGAAGCTTATGCTATAATTATGTACAGTATTGTCCTTTATTGTTCAGGCTTGCGAAACATTTTCATTATTGGTTGAGACTTAGGACTATCAATGTTTAGGTCCAGTACAGTTAGGACAGCAGGTAGCAAATAACGACACGTTTTCATGGTTATCTTGCACAATTTTAATGGTACTATGAGATCATCAAATTCACATAATTTTTCTTTGGATTCCATGCCAAAGCCAATTTGAGATCATGAAAACATAGAATTCTAATAATTAAGGGAATACCGTTATCCAAATAAATTAGTGATTTATTTATCATATTATATAAACATATACATACATATATACGTGTGTATATATGTATAGAATATGTCTTTATAGGTGTGTATATATTCAATCTGAATTGTATTTCCTAAGGAAGAAGATAACAGCCTAAGCTTATCTTACATGTTGTGATAAATGCCAAGGAGTAGCTGTTTAGGTCTGCAGTGCTTTTTGGTCACAGTCACCCTTTATACTCCTAGAAATTATTGAACATCCCCAGAGTGTTTTCGTTTATGCAGGTTACAGCTATTAATATTTTACATTAGAAATTAAAATTGAGAACATTTTAAAACATTCATTTATTTACTTATTTTAAAATGATGATAAACCTATATATTAATACCTGTAATATTCTGAGGAAAATGTATTTCACAAAACAAGAACAAATAAATTAATGAGAACAGTGACATTCCTTTATATTTTTGCAAATCTTCTTGATCTCTGGCTTGATAAAAGACACTTGAACTCTCATTTGTACTTCTCCATTCAGTCCGCAGTGTGTACATACTGTGTTAGTTGAACTATGTGAAGAAAATCTGGCCTTACACAGATAATGCAACTGGAAATGCAGAACCTTGTGGACCCTGAAAGGGTCTTGAGGACCCCCAAGGGCTCCAGGGACCACACTGAACTTTAGAGCATTTTTCTCAATAGAAATAGGCAATGGAGAACCATGGACTGATTCCCTTGAACCCTATCCCCTGATAATTGGTTCAGAAAAAAGAACAACAGTGTTATAAAAAATGTATATGTATTTTATCACTTAGTAATCACACTGCCTTATAAATAAGATGGGTATGATAATGCCCAGATTTTAGCTGCTAAGCTGGAGACACACAGAGGAACATGTCTAAAGCCACAATTTATGTGAGAAGCAGAAATTTGGATCATGTCTGTTTGATTTCAAAGACCAAGCTCTTTCCACTGTACCATCCTAAGGGAAATTCTGTTCTTCAACAGCATCAACTGGTAGGAATTGAGAAGAGAATAGTTTCAACTGTCAGTTGATGTGGTTTAACTTTCATATGACTTTTCTTATGTAATATTTGAGTTCCACTGCCTGTATGCCTTTTATCTTTTACCAGTGTTGTTGTTTCTTGTAATTTTTTTCAGTGTTGTTTTCAAAAGAATACTTAAGCTACATTATATGGATAATAATTAGTCTTCGGTGAGCACTAAACTATTTCTACCCTTAGTTTTTAGATATTCTTCAATATACGTGCATTATTTCATTGGATATATCATATGCATGAAGAAATTAGAAATGAGCTTTTCTTCTTCCTTATCAACAAGCAGTATCATCAGTATCTCTCTCTACTTGCATCCCTAGTCTCCCACAGGATTGATTATTACAAAATCCTGACTCTTCCTAATACCGTGCCTTAGAAGATACTGTTACAGGGGTATACTTTTCTCAATTAAAAAGACTGGGTAACTCCCTTTTTGATGGGCATGAGAACAGTGAACATCGAGGAAACAGAATGCATGGTCATATCTCTTAGTCTAATTTCAGTGACACTCTTCCTCAAAATATCTTCCTTTGTGACTGGTTCTACAAACTTTCAGTGCCACCACTGGATATCAATCCCTGACGGTTGGAGTGTTTTTCCATTAAAATATAGATGTCCATGAGGTGGAGTTTGAAGGAGTTAATAATTAGTGATCATAATTTACTTTTATGAATTCAGAGATATCATCAAATAGTTGATGTTATTTGACTCTGTTTATGTTACTTTTCCTCCACCCTTGGTGTGTGATTTTTATCCGTAAAGTCACGAGATAACTGCTTAGCCTCCACATTTCACTTTCTCATTCCAGGCAAGGAAAAAGTCAGACATTTCAAAAGCCATTTCTGTGAGAAGGTTTATCTTTTATTTGCAAAGGATTCCTTTGTCACCAAACATCCATTCCTGTCTCACTGCCCAGAAACACATGATAAGAACACACCTCACTGGAAGGTAGCAGGGAGAAGAGAGTGTTCATTTTCTAGTTCCTCTGGTAAAGGAAAGCAAAAGAGAAAGTGATTAAGCAGAGAGCTCATAATTCATTTATTCTTACTTACGTATGGAGTGCCTACTGTATTTGAGGCACAAAATTATCCTCATCATTATAAAGCTTACATTGTAGTTCTGTGAGACAGGCTATTAAGGAAACAGGTAAAATAGTTAAACATGGGATTGAGATGACCAAGAGGAAGGATGCCACTTTAAAGACTATGGTGAAACTAGACCTCCATAATAAGAAAGCATCTGGATGGAGACTTAGAAGTGTTGAAAGATGAAGCCATTTGGATTTGAGTTAGTAGTGTTTCAGTTAAAGGAAATGGTAAATCAGAATTCTGAGGCAGAGTGTCCATGGTAATCATCATGTCCAGTGATCATCATGGGATGAAGGTGAGCAGAGAAGAGTGAGCTAGAGTTAGGAAAACAGGAGACGTGGTCAGAGATGTAAAGCAGGGCTTTTTAAGACATTGTTATATGTTTGTCCTTTCCTGTAAAATGGTAAATTATTGAGGTAGGTGGAAAGGGTTGGAGGAGCTTGAAAAGAGTGTCTGCCGTATTGCGCTATATAACATTAAAAACTATATTTGAAATAATTTGTTCATCATGTAGTACTATTATGTATGTTGTTTCATTTAGTATTTACAATAAAAGATGAAATACGTAGATAAGGCAGATATCATTCCCCTTTGTATGAGGAAGAGATAAAGCTCAGGAAACATATGCTACTTATAAAAAATTAAACACCTTATTAATAGCAGAACTTGGACACAGAGCCAAATTCTGTGCCTCCTGATCTAGAATTTCCACTATACCCTGCTGCCATATTTGTTTTTTCAGTGTGGATAATGTCATTATATCTTTATGTTTACTGTCTTGAAATTAAGTCAATTTTCATTTTATTTTTGATTCATATGTTAAAAGATAAGCTGAGGCATATTGAAATTTTTAAGAGTTTATGTGAGCAAAAGTTGATTCCAATTGGCCAGCACCAAACCAGAAGTGGTTAGGAGTACTCCACCAACAGGATCTGGGGGAGACAGTTCTATAGAGAAAAGGGAGAAGCAAAGTAAGGAAATTGTTGATTGGCTATAGTTTAAAACCTAGATGGCTGTTTGTGATTGGTTGTCCTTAGGTTTCAATTTCATAACTTTGAGGCACTTAAAGGCTTAGATTTTGGTTTGCTTACACAGGTCACCATGGCATTAGACACCCCTCCGTCTAATGACCTCCTTGTTTAATTAATTCACACTTTGAAAGCTTTGCTTTCTAGAAATTCTTATGCACTGAGTTAGCAGCCACTAAGGCTGATGGAATTTTGTTGAGATTCAGCTTTATCTTTTTTTTTTCAATATAAAAATTCTTTGTGAGGAAAAAGAATAACAGTTCCTCTGATTGTCATGAGTTCAATGGAAATTAACATTAATGATCCTGTCTAAACCAGATAGATTAAAAAAACAATTTCTATTCACCCTTGTTCTCATAGCTCCTGACTTCAGAATAAAGGAAGTCGGCCCATAACACACCCTTAATTCTGGGCCCCACACTCAAGTGGGCGTATCAAGTGGCCACTCATATGGAACACTTTTCCAAGTTCCAACACCCTTGCACAACTGGCAATTTTTTTTATTCCCTTCTTGAAATGTTTGGTGAAATGGCTGCTTTAACATTAGACTTACTTTCTCTGACAGCTTTCAAAAGATGCTTTGATTGAATATCTAATGAGTTTAGAGCATAGGTTTTTAAAAAATTTATGAGAGCCATGTATGATTATTAGCAACTACTTGAAATATTCAGAAATAAAAATTTCTCCCATCACCATGAAAATGATTACATTAGAATGTTCACATAATGCATGTGTATGTGCACATACACACACACATACACAAATACACACATTTGAAATCTTAATAGTTTTTTTGCATTTTGTTTTTTTCCACCAAATAATATATCATAAGTATTTTCCTAAGTAATTTATTAGTTTATGAGAACATCATCTTTTTTAACATTGGAATAATATCCCATAGTTTGGATGTACAACTGATTTAATTAAGGATTTATTGGAAATTTTGAAAAGATATTAATAGTAAGCAAAATATTTTGAATATTATATATTCATTCCCAAATTGCTTCAAAATATAGTTTATAACTACTCACCCTCCTGAATAAAGTCTGAGAATTCTTATCTCACTATATCCTTGCCTCTAGGATCACATATTGTTATTGCAGCTGGCTTTGATCCTCATATTTGATGGCTGCAAGAAAGTTGCTTCACTTTTTTTTTTTTTTTTATGCGGTACACGGGCCTCTCACTGCTGTGGCCTCTCCTGCCGCGGAGCACAGGCCCCGGACACACAGACCCAGCGGCCACAGCCCACAGGCCCAACCACTCTGCGGCACGCGGGACCCTCCTGGACCGGGGCACGAACCCGCGTCCCCTGCACCGGCAGGCGGACCCCCAACCACTGCGCCACCAGGGAAACCCTACTTCACTTTTAAAATCCTATTTATATTTTGGGCAGTTAGAAGGAAAAAGGTAAAGAGAAAATTTGTGAATTATATTTTCTCTGCCCATAGTGTATATATTTTTTTCTAGTAGGTACCTTCTTATCCCCAACAAAAAAGGAGGACACTGAGTTAGCAACTTTCTGTTTCTGCTGTGGAGGTCAGTATTGGTAGCCACCAGACAAAACAAGTTCATATCTCAGCTCTGGCATTTACCAGCTGTTTATTTTTGTGCAAGTGGCTTTATCTCTTTAATCTTAGATCTTTATCTATCAAATGGGGCAAATAATAGCACCACAATCAACATGATTTTAAAGAGGATTAAACAAATCATTGTAAAAACAGGTTGATCATATGTCTAACATTTTGTAGGCATTTTATTAAATGTTGGTCATAGTAATAAAAACTATTATCACTGTTCCCATAATAAGACTTTTAGATGTAATGATCTTTTAAAGTTAGGGATATTAATATTTTATACATTTTATATTTTGTCAGTTTTGTTAGAAATAGTCATCATATCTGCTAAGTGGTTATAGGAGGAAATATAGGAAAACTATTGACTTTTGTATATTTCTTAATAAATTGCCAATTCTAAATTAATTAAATTTTCTACATATTTAGTCTTAACATTTTATTTCCCCTTTCTTCAAAGTTTATAGCTTAATTTTCTTTATCATGTGTTATTACTGTGGCTAATTTTTCCAGGACAGTGTTATAAAATAATGATGTAGATCCAAATTTGACAAAAACAAGAAGAAAAAATAAAAATACAACCATAAAATTGGCAAATATTGTGCTACGTAATAAGCATATTCATTATGAGACAACTTAAAGATGTAACAGGGCTTCCCCGGTGGCGCAGTGGTTGAGAGTCTGCCTGCCGATGCAGGGGACAAGGGTTCGTGCCCCGGTCCGGGAAGATCCCACATGCCGTGGAGCAGCTGGGCCCGTGAGCCATGGCCGCTGAGCCTGTGCGTCCGGAGCCTGTGCTCCGCAATGGGAGAGGCCACAACAGTGAAGAGGCCCACATACGGCAAAAAAAAAAAAAAAAAAAAAGATGTAACAGTAATATACATAAATTGACACTAATTAATTTGAATATTTTTATAAATACATCAGAAATTTTACATAAAGTGACATAAGAAGAGACAGCTAGAATAAAACAACGAGTTAATTTTTATAGTAACCAGATTTCTAGATGTTAAAATCGGTATGAGACTGAATAGATTTTGTGGATAAATTCTATAAAACTGAGGATATGTACAATAATTATGTTAGAAGAAAAGCTTCTAAATTCACTTTATAAAGCTAACATAGAATATTCTAATACAAATGCATGACAAAATCCCTGTTGAATCAATCACCAATAAAAGTTAATAGTGTATGGTAGAACTTAATATTGAAAATTATTTTGTAAGTTATTAATAATACAGTTGACCCTTGAACAACATGGGGTTAAGGGTGTTGCCCCTCATGCAGTTGAAAAATCTGCATATAACTTTACAGTCAGCCCTCCTCTGTATCCATGGGTCCAAATCCACAGATTCAACCAACAGTAAATGGTGTAGTTTGTCATATGTGTTTATTAAAACAAAACCTGCATGTAAGTTAACCCATGCAGTTCACACCTGTGTTGTTCAAGGGCCAACTGTACTGAAAAGCAATTCTTAGCAATTGAAAAGCAAAAGCTTTTAAATATAAAATAGTAAAAAGCATCATCATCATTTCTCTGGAAGTTCTTATTTACCTGGAAAAACACAGGAATTTAGTAAAACATTTTTGACCCCTGTCAGAGGAAAGTAAAACAGGCAAGGAAGACTTTATTCATGACTATTGCAATGGGGGAGAAAGGCCAGAACTCAGTCTAATCTCAACTCTGCTGTAAAGAAAGTGATGGAGAATTTTTAAGAGCTGGGGTGGGGGGATCTTAGACCACCTGTGTTTGAAAATTGGCCTTACCCAAAGGAAAAGTAAACTTTCTCACGTCTTCCTGATGGGAGGTTGTTTTACAGATTTTGGGGTGCGTGGGGGGGAAGAGAGCTTCTACCTTTCCACAGAAAGTAGAAGATAAGGGCCATAGGGGGATGCTATCTTGCTTGATGATTGTATTTCAAAGGAATGGTTTCCAGGTCCTTAAGAAAGACACTCCTGGGTTGCGACACTGGCAAGAAGTTTTTAAAAACATATCTCAAAGGGAAGGGGATAAAGAATTTACAAGTCTTCCAAGGAAAATGTTTTCAGAAAAGGCAGGTCAGGACATAGTCAGGAAGAAGTCTAGTCAGGCTGAGGGAAATGCTGAAGCCATCTTGGTTACTCCATAAAGGAATGTATATACTATAAATATAAATGATGTACATATTTGATAAAATAGAAAATATAATAATACAATAGAAAAAGTTTTCTTTCATTATAACAGAAGACAAAACTTAAGAATAAATCAAAGAGAACTGTATTGAAACTATATAAAAAGACAGAAAATTTTACTAAAGAATTTCAAATTAGACTTCCATAAAATAATTTCTCCTAAATCCATAAATGAAAAGACTCAACATCATGTAGACTACATAAAATACAAAACTAAAAAGTAATTAATAAATAATAGAATCAAAATTAAAAATTCAATGGGATTTTAGCTTGGTATTTGACTTAATAATACAGATGTTCATTTGGAGAAAAATAAAGGGGTAAAATGAACAAAGCATATTTTGAATGAGAGGATAATGAAAATTTACTTTGTTCTATCAGTTTTGAAATAAAGTTTCTGTGATTATAATATTTATGTAAACCTGGAGACAGATAAATGGAACAGAACAAAAAATTTCAATATTTAGGTAGGAATTTTGCATGTGATAAAGATGGCATTAAAATTTGTTAGAAAATAGATTGGTTATTGCATGAATGGCGTTGTGATAGCTGGTGATATGCATTACATTTTCTCAGGATTTTCAGATTCATTAAGATATTAAGCAAAGTGTTACCCATAAAGGCTCTGAAGTCATGTTGTAGTATGAGATTCTTAGTTCTCACTACATAATTTTGGGAAGTTGTCTTTCCCACTGTATGCTCAGTCTCTTTTTTAAAAATGGGCATTATAATAGTCATTAACTCATTAGATTATTTTAAAGATTACATTAAATATATATTATTCAGCACTTAACCACAGTGACCAGCACATAAGTTCCTTAAATATAAGCTATTAGTATATCATTAGTTACAAAGGAATGACAGTTACTTGTTCCAATATTCTTGGTCCCAACATTTTGTTACCAAGTACTTGTAGATACTACCACATTGCCAGTTAGAACGTAGTATCAGTATAGCAATCAGCCATACATTTGTTCATTAAGCAACTGTTTGTAGATTGCCTAGCAATTTTCCTGGCATTTTGGGAGACAACAGCGTGTCAGGCAAGGTTAACTTAAATGGGTTAACAAAGATGCAAGTAAACAAAATATTAGCCAGTAATAAATTCAACTCTGAGAATTAAATAGGTTGCTGGACTATTGAGGGAATTAAATAGGTTACTGGAATATTTTATCTCCCATTAAAATAATGGGAGGAAGGCCAACATTACTGAAGTTCACTGGGCAAGGAGGAAACTGGTGGGATACATAGCTCTAGAGGTAGGAAGGTGCTGGATACTGGCTTCAAAGGCCAGGACATGGAGTTAGAATCGTATGCTAATATGATGGAAACTATTGGAATTTTTTGAGTAAGAAGGTGTTATGAGCTGATTTATATTTTAAAGGATTATTTTGTGGAGAATGAATTATTAGGGGATACATTAGAAGCAGAGAAGCCATTAAGAAAGGATGGTGCTTGGGACTAAGGTGGTAATAATAGGAATGGACAAGAGTTTCATGAGGAATTCTGAGACTGGCTTGATTTTCTTTTGGGAGGCCTCTTTTAATGTTGTTGTTTTTTGTTTATTTCTGGTTATTGCTATTTTTATTTATTTGTGGAATTTTTCTTCCTGTATACCTCTATGGAATTGGGAAGTACTTGGCTTGAATGTCTGAAGAAATTCAAAAATGTATAAAATTGGATAGACCAACAATGGGCACAATAAAACTGAAGATTTGAATACAATAAAGACAGAAAAGGAAGTGGGTTTATGTGGTACAAGGAAAAGACATTGATTCTCTAGTGGGAATGTCCGGTTTCTAGATCTTAAAATAGTTATATCTATGTGTTTAAGAGATTTATGATAAAGATGTTTCATTGATTATCTATGTGTACAGGAAAAATAAGTGATACAAGTGAAGAAATTGAAAAGAATGTAAAACTACTCACACATGAAAATGGGAACAGTTACTTAACTCACTAAAAGAGCCAATTCTGTAGGTATATATTTAATATGTACCATTTACAAATAATTCTGCTGGGCATTATGAAATAGATGCTTGTCTTTTTAAATTGAATACATTGAATTTAATTGAGTACGATTGTAGAATAAGGAATACCTAATGTGATCATCACTATACCACAGATAGGAAGAAGGATGCGTAAATTTCAGAAGAGATTGTTAAAATGAGAACATAATGCCAGCCTGGATGTGGCAGTGGTCATCAGGAGTGCGCAAAAGTATCAAAAGGTGCTTTTTGGTCCTTTTTGAGTATGGTATAAGAAAAGGAAAAATATCAACAATGCTTTAAGAGCTAGAATAGTTAGTATATTGATTTAGATTTTTCTTCTTTTAATAAAAAGAAAAGATGATTCATGTCTTGAATCACCAGGAGGCAAATAATACTCTGTGAATCTAAATTAGAATTTTTTAAAGTTGGTTAAATCTAGTTCTAGAGGCCCAAGTTTATACTGATGCAGAGCATAAGTGAATTACTCTCAGGCCCTGGCAATTGAGTGTGCAATAATTATATCATGATGAGATAATGAAAAGACTGTCAGGCTTTTTTAGGCAAGGAGGCTTGAGGATACAAATATTTGAAAATGGAGAATGCCAGTTAGTTTTCATGCTGCCCTATTAGTAGGACAGAGAGTTACATTTTGTCAGTTCTGCAGTGAAATGAAGGCAGGAGGGAAACAAAATGCAGCTCACATGGTGGTGTTCCTGTTGAACAAGTCATGGCCATTATATGCTGGAAATAACACAGTAATTAAAAATCAGATTTCCTTGCCAGCAGAAGCCACTTCTGAACTACTTTGACACAAGTGATACATAGGACACTGCTACTGCCTGATTCCTGTATTCTATTTGCTTGAAAGTAGGATCCCAAATGTGATATTTATCAGTACTTATGTAAAAAAAATCTTAGCATCAATTTATGTTAATTACCATTATATTTATGTCCTAGCTGTTTGATCTCGATCAGGCCTGGAAGGGTCGATTAAACTGTATTTAAATTTATTCTGCTTTGTAGATGTCCAGTAAAATGAACATTGTAAATAGCTCTGCTCTAGGGTTAATTTGTTCTGTAAAATTACACATATTTCTCCAGAGTATTCATTAGTGAGATAAAACATAGAACCAATCTAGATGCTGAAGGATTATCATTATTGCCATACAGATATCTTTGATAAAATTCCAGTTGGGATTACCTCCCAGGGCCTGAATAAACAAAGTAGAATACCTCAAATCTCAGCTTGCACATATATCTTGCAAAAAAACACAGATGAAATTGCTGAGAATTGCAGGCCAATCAAAACATTAGAAAGCTACTTGCTGCAGTAATTTATTGAAGAGTTTTCAGTGACATTTTGATGCTCAACATATAACTCTAGTGTTATTAAGACATAAATTAAACCTAAAATTCCACTATAACACTCAGCACATTTCAGCAATTCAAAGGTATTTTCAAGCATCCTTTGGCCTTTTGAGACTGAAAATAACATAAAAGTTGATAGTTCCTATAGGAAACAAAATATGTTATACCTTTAAAACACACACACAGATACATACAGAAAGTAAAGGAAATTAAAATTACATTAATATATATAACCTTTTGAAAATAGATGTATCATAAATTTTGCTGTAATTTCATATTTTTAAAATTTTTGTTGTTCTTTGTATTCTCACTAGCTGTATTACAAAATAGTCAAGCTCTAGAGATGTGTACAAAGTAAAACATGAAAGATTCCATCTCCTTTTTATACTCTCCCTTCTCCAAATTAGTAGGTTGTGGCTTGCTGTGAATTTTTCCACTTCTTGTCCTATTCATTGTCTTGCCTATACTGTACATACATAGATTTAGAATTTTTATTCAAATTGGATTAAGCCTTGTTTTTGTTTTATTTTGTGCAATTTGATTTTTTAACTTAACATTTTGATTTGGAGCAATTTCTTGAAGGAGACCAGGTAAGCCACAGGATGGAAAAAAAGAACTGAACCTTTGGGCAGTTCTTCTGTCAGTACCAATAGCAGTAGTTTGTTAATCATCCAAGGTCCTGACATCAGGTAGGAAACCCCTTAATTTTTCTACACTAATTAAATTGCTAATTAAATTTTAAAATGCTGGAAAATTATAGAACTATTTATAAATATTTATAAACAGCCTTTTTGTTCAACATTGTATCACCAGTTTTCCCATATCATGACATTCTAATTTTAAAGGTTTCATGGAGGTTCATTGTATGTAGTCATCATAATTTACCTATTACATCATTCTGCCTTTAACAATGGAGATTTCTCCTTTTTTTCTGCCAATAAATCATGATGTGATTAATATTACTGAGGATAAATCTTTTTTCCTAGTTGAGTTCAATTTCTTATCACAGATTCCCATGAGTGAAATTATCTTTTAAAACTATTAACACTTTCAGATCACTTATAGCTTTTCATTTAAATTGAGGTTAAAGAGAGAACTCTTTAAAGTCCCAAAATGATATTAAGAACAATTGTGAGATGAAAGTCTCTTAATTGTTTTGTTTTAAATGCTCCAGCTGATAAGATTTTCATGATTACTCTTCATTAATGCTGATTTTTCCCTCAAGGTTACTAAACTTATTATGTCCATGGAACTGCTCTGGCTCTGTACACACTGTTAATTACATTTTCTTTAGAAGCTCTATTTATTTAGAATTCCTAGTGCCTGTTCAACTACAGTGAAAGAAAACGTATCTCAAAAACATTATAGGGAAATTAAATCAGCTAACACTTTGCTGACAGTGTTGAGAACCGTGCTTGATCTACCACTAATAAGAAAAAGAAAGGCTCATATTTATATCATTTTCCCCACCACACCAAATCTTACGTTGTATCTAATTGGTGTTTCTGTATTAGTTAAGGTTCAGTCACAGATTGAATTCATAAGAAGGAGATGGAGTAACTCGGAGAGGTGAAGAAAGAGCTGAACAAACAATTTTGGAGAAGTCTGTTGACCTCTTCAGCCAGCTGCCATTAATACACCTCAGTTCCAGTGATTTCCGGTTTTTGCTGTTTCCCAGTCCAAATTTTACATACCCAATAATGAGTATCCAGTTAGGCTATCTGTGATCCAGGTACAAAAATTTTAAGCACACTAGTCATTGGGGACTGTAGGGAAGCAAATTTTGTCACCCAGAATGTCTCTTTGGCATGCAGATCATTTGGAATGAAAAGAATCAAGGCCCAAAAGACTCAGAAAGAAACTTTGACCTTCCCCGTAACTGCCTGTAAGAATTTAGACAGAGACCCTGTTACTGGAATAGAACTATCACCAGAGATATCTGCAAAGAATATGGGCTAGGTGTGGTGGGAGAAACAGTAGAGATCAGGGTACACTCTGTGTCGTGTCCCATTGTCTGTGCTTGGCCCAGCAAACATTAATTTACCAAACATTTGCTTTTCCATCTTCATGTGAATTGCCTTCCTCCCCTTTGAAGTCCCAAACCACTACCCCCAACTTCCTCTTTTGTCTTTAGCTGAAGACAGTTTTGAAGGTGAGGGTTTTGGCCATTTTGCTGAGTTACTCAATTTCCTGGGTCTCTCCCATGGATCCATGTTATTAAACTTTGTTGGATTTTCTCCTGTCAGTCTGTTTCATGTCAATTTAATTCTTAGACCAGCCAGAAGAACCTGGAAGGGTAGAGGAAAATTTCGTCCTCCCTGATAAGATACAACTCTGTAAGTCGGGTGGGGTGAAAGAGTTACCATAAGCAGGTAACTCATGGTAACTCACAACCCAACTGACTTAATCAGCATCATCTACAATTTCCAAGAGTCTTGAAAGTGACCAGGAAATTTTTTTTTTCTTATTTTGGCCACACTGCATGGCTTGTAGGATCTTAGTTCCCCGACCAGGGACTCAACCCGTGCCCCCTGCAGTGGAAGCAAGGAGTCCTAACCCCTGGAACACCAGGAAATTCCCAGGAAATATTTTTATTATGTCCACTATGTAAGTGAGAAAACAGGTTCAGAGACTGGTGGTAGGGAATTTATCAGATTTGTCTCTTGAAAGCAACTGGCACATTAGGTAGCCTCCAGGAAGTACATAACAGGGAGTTTTCCTGTTTTGGTCTTAGCTTCCAGGAAGCTTAGATTCAAATGAAAAATTAACCTTTACTATTAACATTTGTTTTTTCTTATGATCTCTGGTCTTGATTTTTCAGTTATCTCTTATTCATTTATCATGCATGTCACTATAAACGGCTACAAATCTGTTCTACATGGCAGAAATATAAATAAATAATGTAAATTATCTTTTTCATAAGGTTCTATAAATTGGGACTGATGTTAAACTCCAAGTTCTGTGTACCAAAATATGGGTTTATTTCTATTTAACCATCACCCTATTGAAAATCAGCAGTATCCTCAAAGTATAATTTTAAATTTCTACTTCACTGTTATTTCCATTGTTTTATTTTCTTTCCATTTCTCAGATGATTTTAGTAACTAATAATGGTAATTTTATGCTAATACATTTTAATTTGCCACTTATTTATTCTATTTTTACTTGACTCCCTAAGCACAGATTGTTAATCCCAAATGCAGTTAGGCATCTGCCTGGAATTGGGACAGATGTGATCTATAAATCATAACCTATGTTAGCAATAAGGCATAGTTGGCTGTGTTTAAATAATAGTTCTTATTCTAAAAAGTAAAGGTCATCTTGAGTTAAGGAGTTTTTTTAAAAGATGGTAGTTAAGAAACTTAACAATATAATTATGTATGTTCACACACATATATATTCACATACGTTTGTACATTCTATATAAATAAATGTATGCTGTTCACTGAAAAATACATAAAGAGCAAGTCTTACAATTAAGAAATCATTGGTCATCTCCAATAAAGGACTTAAGAGAGAAGCTCAAATAAATAATCTTAACAGGGTAAATATATTGCCATCTCACCTGGCATCAGAATTTTCTTAGGTTAGAGATAGTCTTTTTTTTTTTTTTGCGGTATGCGGGGCCTCTCACTGTTGTGGCCTCTCCTGTTGTGGAGCACAGGCTCCGGACGCTCAGGCTCAGCAGCCATGGCTCACGGGCCCAGCCGCTCCGCGGCATGTGGGATCTTCCCAGACCGGGGCACGAACCCGCGCCCCTGCATCGGAAGGCGGACTCTCAACCACTGCGCCACCAGGGAAGCCCGAGATAGTCTTTTTTATTAAGTAAAATGTCTTGCCAAACCACTTTGAATCTAGACATTGAGAACCAGAATATATTATTTAGAAAGAAATAGTAAAATCCAAAGATATCCTAAGGACTATGAATTTGAGGTTGGAAGATATGGAGAAAGGAGGAAAGGAAGTTGGTATGGACAAATTAAAACCCTAGGATAAGACTGGATTTTGGAGATTGGAGTGGTGGGGGAACATGGTCAAGAAAGAAATCTCCCATGACAAGTGGGCAAATGACTTTATAAATAGAGACTTTCTTAGTATTTTAAACTGTTTTGCTGTGATATAAACTTGCTCTTCCTCCAACTTCCCCCAAATATAACTAAGTTCCGTGTCCACAAATTTCATGGGTGCACATTTTTATCTTATTTTTAAAAAATTTTAGTGGGGGAAGATCAAGCAAAGTAGGCTATATTCCACCTCTAAAATGGCACTGAATAAAGAGACAAGAACATCTGCAGACTTTGAGACATGTATGAAATCAGGTATTTGGTGGCTATAAGTGGGAAAGGCATGGTTATTCCAACAGGATGATTTGAGTAGATTCTGTTTAAATACAAAAGAATAAACTCACCTGGCATTGTGTATTCATTAGTGAAACATGAGGAACAGTAAAAGTACCATCAAAGAGATAAAAAATTTTAGGGGATCCAGAGGGCAGAGAATTCTATTCGGAAATAGTTCAAGCACTTGGTTGTTGTCAAGAGAGTATTTGAAGATGATTTAGAATTCTTCAAAGTGAAGGAAAACAGGAAGGGTTACTTGTATTGAATACCTTTGACTTTAAGTACACTTTTACCACATCTCTGAGCGAAGTTATCTTAATGCCACACTGAAGATGGAGGGTGTTTTGAATAGAGATATTCATAGAGAACACCCATGTCAGTGGACAAAATGGATCCTGAAATTGTGGGAGAGATACCCACCTTATGGATATATCATCTTTATCAAAACTTGATAGGGCCTTGAACTGAGAGGTCTTTTTATTTATCTCTATTGCCTAGATGATTGGTTGAATTGATAGTATATTTTTGAAAAAGGAGTAGTAGCTGGGACCATTGAGATATTTGTAGAGTTCTGTGTGATTTTTGCCAGAAATATGCATTTGAGTGTGCCCAGAATGTATATGGTATTAAAGTCTGTGTGGATTGAGGAAATCACATAGATCATAGTGGTGCAGATAGAAACAAGCCTAAATCACTTCAAAATTTAAAGATAAGAAAGGAGAAGATATTTCAGTAAAGACGATGGAAATGCATTCCAGTGAGTTATATAGTTTTTTAACCCTACTGAGACTCAAATTTCTCATGTATAAAGTAGAAACTACTTCAAGAAGATATAAAGAGAATTGAATTATTTAGCTTTGGAAAAAGTGGCTGTAGTATAATAAGCACTCAATAAATGTACGTTAACTTGTGGAAAGTTTGCGTTCTTATATTTTTATAAAGTTCCCTAAGTGTTTCTGATGAATCGCTAGCCACGTGTTCTACCAAACACGGCTATCTTTAGAGAAAAAAAAGTGTATTTTGAGCCATATTTTGAGTTACATACATAATTGACTGGTTTTTCATCCTGGTGTTCTGGAAGCACGAGTGTGGAATAGTGTTTCACAAGGATCATCTCAATCTATTTTATACCAAACTCATAGGTGCTATGCATTTTTTTCATTTATATTTCCCCTATCTCTGCCACCCCGTTTTTTGAGTATTCTCCTAATTCCGATATAAACCTAAGTACTCTACTCACTTCCAACCCAGTTTACTCAATTTTGTGGAGATTTTCCTTAGTATGTATAAATCTATAAGTTTTCCACAAAGCAAAATGGTTAGGACAGACTGAAATTGACTTTGTATTGTGTGAGTGAGGTGTTTGTTTGTAAATTTTTCTTCAAGTTCCAACTTGCTTCTGTAGAACAGAACTTTAAGTATTATGAATATTGCTGTAGACAATAATGATCATTTTTGTTCCTTTGGATAAAGAAAGTTTTAAATAAATCACAGAAAAAATCTATACATCAATTAGCAAACTGTAGATTTTTAAAATTCTTCTGCAGCATGTCTGGGCCTTTGGTATATAGGGCAACAAATTGTTCTTGTGTATTTTTTTAAACTTCAAATCAAATATAAATTTGATCTAACTTCTGATAGCTGTATGTGGGAAGGTAATTTTGTAATAGAAAATACTGACATGAATGTGAAGAGTGGCATTGACATTGCTGAAATAAAAATTCATTATTATCTTCTTATGCAAATTAGTTAAGTCTAGTTGCAGAACTTTCACACAGATATCATGGTGAACTTCACTTTCGCTATTTATAGAAACAAACTGGCCAGCGAACTAAGATCCTGCATTTCACTCCTCGCGGCCAAAAAAAAAAAAAAAGCATACTCTTGACTATTCAGAGCATATTATTTAGCAGACAACAGCGTAGGTGCAAAATTTATAAAGTAACCAGATTCATCCCAGATTATTTAAAACCAGATGTACTTACAATGATATGACCACAGATATAACCCTAAGAATAATGGTTAGAAAATCTTTTAATGATAAAAGAAGTAAAATCAAAGTACTGAGTTAACAGAAACACAAGGTCACTTTTGTAGGAACAGTAGTTGAAACGGAAGATTTCTGTTAAGTATGAAAGTTAAACTAGCTCTTAAGTGATGGCTATTGTACATACTTGAAAGAGAAAAAGCATTCTGGGTAGAGATCAGCTGGAAAAATCATAATGGTAAAATACCACTTGGTGAGTTTGAAGGCTAGCAATCTAGTCTAGAGGTGTTAAATTTTCTAAGCTGGGAAAGCACATTAGCAATTATTTGGGTTTTGTTTCTTTTTCCTGACCCAGAAGAGATGCGGAAAAAGGACTAAACCAGTGCCTGACCGTATCTCAAACCCATCACGTAAATTGAACTTCAACTTTTGCTTCATTTCTCTGGTTTTTTTGTGGTTATTTCTATTCTTTCTGTCTAACCTTTCATAATGGTACATCCTTTGACTCAGCTGTTTAGGTTTTTTTTTTTTTTCTTAACGTGTACATCCCATTACGTCCTTGGCCCCAAGCACCACAGTCCTTCAGGCCTCTGTGACTTCATGCCCATCCAGCCCTAAAGTTAGTGTAATCAGAAAGAGGGTGAAAACTGAGACTGCTTTTGGAAGTATATATCTAATTTACTTGCCCCATAGTTGCAGTGGCAATCATAATTTCAGTATCTATCAGTTATTCAAATCATTTATGAAAATATCCAGGGAAATCTAATCTGTGAACCCTAGAATACTCATTTTGAATTATTTCGCATATCCTGATATAGCATAGAATTTATTAAACAGCAATAAGCAGTTGCTGAATATTTTTTTAGAAAGGGTGAAATAAGTCAATCGTGATGTTGTACAATAGTGAGGTTGTCAATTGTAAATGTGCTTTATAAAAGTAACTCTGACAATAAAATTTAAACTTCTTAATAAAATCATTTTATTTAATGCAGAAATTTAGCATTTTGCTAGAAAATAAAGTTCTTTGCTCAATTTTGAAATTAAGGGCTTTTGAGATTTATATATACTTGTATATTTGGTGAGCTCCTTCAAATTTTGTCTAACATGTCTATAAAATAATTGTGCTTTAAAATGCGGAAGACAAGGAAGAATGTTTCAGAAGATAACCATACATATATGTTTTTGAAATGACTCAATTCAAAGTCTGGAACTGAAAACCCAATAAATAAAATTAAGAATTCAATGACTGAGTTTAACAGCTGATTAGACAAGGCTGAAGAGATTAGTCGTGATCTGAAAGAGAGACCACCACCTGGTCAAATAATAAATTTTTAAGATTGGAGTCCCAGTCAAGAAAGAGAGTGGAAGAGGGACATTTTAAAAGATACTGACAAAGATTTTTCAAAACTGAGTATTCAGCCGCACATTCAAGAAGATTGTTTCCTCTATGTAAGATAAAAACAAAGAAAACACACCATAGCATACTGTAAAAAAACTTGATACCTACTGCCCCAAGAGAAAAATTTTTTTAAAAAAGGAAAGAAAAATTAAATATAGCTAGAGAAAACAACTGATTACTTTCAAAATAGCGATAAAGTACTGACAGAAGACTTATTAAAATAAACACTGGAGTCCAGTAGAAAATGAAATGATGCCTTCAAGAAGCTGAGGAGAGAAAAACAACAATTGCTGCCAACTCAGAATTCTACCCAAATAAAATATTCTTCAAATACAATGGTACAATTATAACACTTTCAGAATAAAAGGGGATTTGTTACCATCACTAAAGAAAATAATAAATGATTTTATTTTATGAGAAAGAAAGTAATCCCAGATGGAAGGTGAGAGAAGTAGAAATGAAACAAAAGGAAGGAAATATGTAATTATGTATATCTCCTTGAAGGTAATATTGACTGAATTAAAATGGCAATGCTAATGTTGTGCGGGTGTATAACATATATAGAAGTAAATATCCAGCAACTGTTGCATTAAAGTATGAATAAATGGAGTTAAAGTGTTTTAACAGGAAGTTTTCAAATTATTAATTTATGGTAAACTTTGGTAAGTGGAGGATACTGTTGGATTCTCTAGGATGACATTAAAATAATAGTTAATAGAGAGGGAATAATAAAAACATAATTCAGGCAGTAAGGAGAGAAAAAAATGAACATAGATATTTGTGTATAAGTTCTCTAGAGAAACAGGACCAAAAGCAGATATAGCTGTAGCTATAGATACAGATACAGATACTGATATAGATATGTTATTTTTTTTATGCAGGAGAGAGAGAGAGAGAGAGAGGGAAAGAGAGGGGGGGAGAGAGGTAGTCATTTCATAGACTATAGAGAATTGGCTTATGTGATGACAGAGATTGAGGAACTGCACAATCTGTCATCTGCAAGCTGCAATCAAGCAGGAAAGCATATAGTATATGGTACATACTGTAGTTCCAGTCTGAGTCTTAAGACCTGAGAACAAGGGGAGCCAATGGTATACTTCCCAGTCTGAGTGCAGGATAAGACTGATGTCTGAGCTCAGGGAGTTAGGTGGAAAGTAAATTGATTCTTCCTCTACCTTTGTGTTCTATTCGGGCCCTCAACAGTTTGGATACTGCCCATCCACACTGGGGAGAACCATCTGCTTTACTCAGTTCACTGATTCAAATGCTAATCTCTTCCCAAAACACCCTGTCAAACACACCCAGAAATAATGTTTACCTAGTTATCTGTGTATCCTGTGACTCAATCAAGTTGACACATAAAATTAATCATCACAGTTTTAAACAAAAGAAATTTTGATGACGTATGGAAAAACCACTGACTGAAGGGTCAGTGAAAGGATGACAGAGCAATGTGCAAAAGGATGAAGTCCATTTCTTTAGTTTGAGGAAACTATGGTTGTATGTTGATCCATTTTTTATAAAAATTCCATTTAAATATTCTAGCCTGCTTCTGCCAAGGTGACAGTTGTCTGAAGGGAATTGTGTGGATCTTGGGTCTAGACATGGTAATGGCATCACTGAATCATTTGAAATCACTCATGGGGGAATGATTGGAGGAATGCTTGTGTACCTTCTTTCACTGTCATTGGTGCTTTGAATATTTTCCTTAAGTCTTTAAAGATATGAATCCATTTCCTCCCCCTGCTGTTTCACTGGTATTTTAAAAGGGAGAGAGGTGGGTAGGTATAAGATGTAGCTTTCATCTGTAGTACCTTCCAGATAGTTTGTTGCTTGATGTAATGATATAATGTTATGCAGACTTGTGACATCTAGTAAAGTGTGCACGTTTATGCATGTCTGTTGAAATGGTTAACTTGTAGTAGTAGCCTTTGGAAATGTGTTGGCATTCTACAAAAAGAAACAACTGTGTTTATAGTCACTTGAAATGATAACTCCACTTTAATAACCTTCTTTTAAGAAAATAATTACAATTTTGAAAAATAAAATGTGTTCTATTATGAACAGATTTATAATAGAGACCATGTTATAATAGCTAAATGCCTAACTATTCTTGAATACTTACTGTTTTAATAAAATATTATGAAGTTTTTAATATAATTTTTAAAAGATGGCATAATCATATGAAAAATGCTTATGTTATGTGAAATTAAGAAAGAAGCATATAAAATTTCACAGATATCATGTTCACAGTTATGCAGATATTGTATGAGATTAAGGAAAAGCCAACGGCGTGCAATAGTGTTTTTAAGGTAGGCATTATAAAAATGGGTGGTTTAATTTCTCTTTCTGCTGTTTTGTATTTTTATACTAAGTATTCATTATTCTTTTATGGAAAATGTGCATTAAATGTTATTCAACCTTATATCCTCTTAGGAGAAATGCAGATTTAAAAACATTTTGTTAGACATTTTGATATATGAATAAGAATCAGTGCTATGATGTGAGGTCTGAGTTTGAACCTGGCTTCTCCAAACACTCTGAGACTTTGGGTAAATTATTTTACCTGCTGGATGTTAGTTTCCTCAACTGAAAATGCCTGTTATAATAATGTCTAATTTATAGGATTATTGAAAGTTCTAAATGAGATAATGTATTTAAAGCACAGAACGCAGCATTAAGTTGTGTCAAAACAAAAACACTTGGCAGTAAAGTAGTCAATAAGTCAAAGATGTTAACAAATAATCATAATTATGCTTTCAACAGGATGAAAAACATAAACTTCCTGAATCCAATTTTTAACCTAAAGAGAAACAAATATGCAACTCCTTACATTTCAGACGTAATGAAAAGTGAATAAACAGAAGAGCCATTGTTATTAGAAAATCTAAGTATCCATCTTAGTTAAAAAATGAATAATAGAATAATAATAATTGAAAATAACTCAGAGTTCACCATTCTAGGTCAGATAACCAACTGCAATACGTTCTACCATGAAATGTAGCTCAATTAAACATACAACAGTTCTTTTCCATAAATTTCTAATCCTGTGGTTACTTTTGAGAAAAATTCTGGTTTAAGAATTTCAAGTAGTAAGAGGTACAAACTACCAGTTACAAAATATGTGAGTCACACAGATGAAATGTACAGCATGGGGAATGTAGTCAATAATATTGTAATAATTTTGTATGGTGATAGACGGTAACCATACTTATCATGGTGATCATTTTATGATTATAGAAATATCAAATCACTATCTTGTGTACCTGGAACTGACATAGTGTAGGTCAGTTATACTTCAATTAAAAAAAAGAATTCCAAGTAGGATTTAACAGAGAAATTCAAGTTCTTTAAACTTTATGTTTAAAGTTGTAACTCCATATCTAGTCATTTAAAACTTTATGCTTTAGAAAGAGTCCTTTGATCTGATTTTGCCTACGTGGATAAATTCTCTTATAAATCATTGAAGTTGGTTCAATGCTCATCCCATAGAGTGCAAAGAGGAACTCAGGGGAGGAGATAGGAGGAGTGGTGTACAAGGGAGAGGGACAGGTGAACTGGACAGAAATCCAAAAATCCAGGCAGAGCAACTTAGCTCCATTTGTTGAGTCCATTGACCTCTCAAGTGAGAATTTCCTTTGAAGAAATGTTCATGCACCAAAATTGCTTTAAAACCACTCTTTTAAACCAGTGGTCCCCGTCCTACACACTAGGACACCTAGGAGCAAGAATTTACTTTTAGAAGTGTTAAATCTTTGTGCACACCAAGGATTACCTGAAGACTAAAAGAAAAATCATGTGGTCTACATATGTGTAATATACTTTTAATCTTTATTGAAGTATGATTGACAAAATTATAAGATATTTAAAGTATACATCATGATGATTTGATATACACAGTGAAAGGATTCCTCCCGTCTAATTAACACACCCACCTCCATGTGAGAATATATTTTTTCAAAATTTTGTAGATAATATTATGTTTAATAGAAAATATTTATGTATGGAGATTTTGGTCAATGGATATCTTCCCAATTAGCAGAAATAAAAGCATAACCACTGTAAAGTGAATGATTAAAAATTTAATTATTTTCTAAGGAAGAAGATTATCTATATATTAAAAAGATTGAGAACCTACTATTCCAAAATCAGTACAGTATAATGTGTTTTTCTCTGAAGATAGTCTTCTTTGATAAGGAAATTTTACCTTGGTGATAAGAGGAGAGTAAAGGGTTGGTATGTGTCTGTGAGTGATATAATTGTGAGAAGTGACTATTTTTTAGCATGCCATGTTTCAAATTATTGATTTAGTGTATATTCCCACTCACCTCTCTTCTATCACATACACAAAATCATAGACATATTCACACACCAAACTCTCCCGCCAACTTCAGTACCTATCAGTGTGCCCCAGGGTCATAGATGTATTATTAACACTGAAGAGAGGTTTTAGAAAATGTTGATGAAGGCACACCAAACTAGTTATAAAACTAGAACATTAAAATTTTTAAATTGAATGAAAAGGGAATAAAGGAAGAACTTTTGATCTGATTTGGTTTATAATTAAACTTATGAGAAACAGGCATCAAGAGAGGGATAAAGGAAAAGTTAGTCTTTTATTCAGAAGGCTCACTTCCACTCTCTTGCCACTTAATGCTTTCTTGAGTACTTGGTCCTCTCATTATACTCCTACTGCAGTCTCCTTTCATCTGGCTCAAATCCCAATCTGGGCCATAGCTTCTAAGGTAATGCCCCATGTTTAAGACAATGAAAGGTTTCCTGGCATTGGATAATCTCTCACAAATCGACTGCAGGATGCACTGAAACTGGGACAAATGGCTAAAACAATTTCTTAGACTTAAGTGCATCCTATATGTAAGTCTTCCATAAGCCAGATTTTAGTAAATATTGCCAGGAGATATTTCCTTGGCATCTTAGAGTTTGGGGTCAGAGAGACAATTAAGTCCGTTTCTCTCTGGTGGGTAATTTAACGGTATGAAACTTGGTGGAAGCCTGTACTCACATACCTTTGTTTTTCTGCCTGGCATAATTACTTTAAAAGCAACAACCAGGGCTTCCCTGGTGGTGCAGTGGTTGAGAGTCCGCCTGCAGATGCAGGGTACACAGGTTCGTTCCCCGGTCTGGGAAGATCCCACATGCCGCGGAGCGGCTGGGCCCGTGAGCCATGGCCGCTGAGCCTGCGCGTCCAGAGCCTGTGCTCCGCAACGGGAGAGGCCACAACAGTGAGAGGCCCGCGTACCACAAAAAAAATAAATAAGTAAATAAAAGCAACAACCATAATCAATATTTTGTTCAACAATGAAAAAGAATGTCCATCATTCATTAGTGGCAATACTAGAAATCCTCATAGAATTCTAGCTCTTTCAAATTAAGAATATAAATGATGCTAGGTTGATTTATCTGCGTTTTTAAATTTTAACCTGAATATACTTTGAGCACTTTTTATTAAAAAGCGACCTTCAAGCAAAATAATAAGTTTTAGCTCACATTTCTCAAAAAAATCTATAATTCCATTAAAAAATTTTCAACAGTTCTTCTACAATTTACTATTGAAAAGCATTAGGAAATAAAATAATGAGATCTTAAAATAGATGAAAAGTGCCACTAATGTATATACTAATTGATTGTACTGTTCTACAATGTAAAAAAACTTTATTTTTCTTTCAGGGAAGCAATTATTTTATCAGCCATAATTTCTGTTCTTTTATCTAATTATAACTCATCAGTAAAATATTGCTTAGTCCTAAATCAGCTGAGATAATAAAATATTGGAAACTATATTTTAAAAAGCACTGGCATTTAGAGGCAAACACATGTTATGGCTCTGTGAAAATAATTGACTTATCATACACAGTTTTTCAAATTATTATTATTTGTAGTTGTGTACTCTTTAACAAACAGTTTGAAAATAATTATTACATATCTGCTTCTACAAAGAGTTAGTTCTTCATAAGTAACATGTTTCTTGTTTCTACTTTCTTATACTTGTGAAAACATTAAATATATATTATTAAAATTCAAGAGTAGATAAATAAGGAATCTTTTAAATAAAACCATTTATTTCTCAGAGTTAAATAAAATAAAAGGGAAATCCTTAATTTTCAAATATATTAAATATGTAAGAATAAAAAAGTCAGAATCATTTAGGAATTGCTCATCAGATAATGAAGTATTTGAATATGCAATACTGTCTTAAGGTAGGTAAATTTTTAGGCAAATCCAACTTAATGTGGAACTTAAAAATAATCTTTAGGGGATTTACTTACAGGATGGTGGTGTGAAGAGTTCCTCAGTAAACAAAAATAACTTTAAAAAATTATTTAAGAATAAGCATTCACAGTTTCTGGAACTTATTCTAAGAACATACAGGAAATAAACATTCATTAAAGAAAATCTACTAAATCTCAGTAAGCACAGTGAGCGTCTGTGACATCTGAGCCACAACCCACTCCCTTACTCCTCCCCCTCCCTAGTTCAGCATAATGGAAACTTCCTTTGGGGTGGGTGTAGCTAATAAGATAGGATTTCTCTTCCTCTAGCTTCTGAGATGGGGAGTCACCAGCAATTTTCATACTTTCTCCCACCCCAGCTCATCAGAGCAGAAGCTAAATTTCAGGCAAATATCTCAAGATATCAGGAGGTCCCTCTTTTACCCAGTCCACAGTCATAGTATAGACACTTTATCCCAGGGATGCCAAGCCAAGAACATTGGGGACCCTACTGTCCTTATCACACTCACACATAGGGATATAAAAGCCAAGAAAACCAGAGACCACTGCCCCTGCCCAGTGCTCTGCTCGTAAAGCAAGTGTTACTCTGAGATAAGCAAGCCACTGTCTCAGCCACCAGCTCCAGAGATGCTGCCAAGGGAAAGAGACAGCCTATATGAATAGAGATATCTGAAGCTCTCCTCATGGAAACTGACTTTATTTGGAACTGAGTGTGCAGGAATTCAAGAGTAAGGGAGTTCTCAAAAACAATGGAGATTTGGGTGGTGAACTATTGAGATGAGGCTAGTAGCTCCATGACAGCTATAAAGAAAGCCATAAGCTTGGTAGTTTACCAGAGAAAACCAGGGAAAGAGACAGGTAGGAAAAGCCCTTCTTGGGTCCTAACAAATTTCAAAGCCTGTCGTCGAAAGCTACTCCTGAAAAACCAAAAAAAGAATGAAAAAAAAAATCATATCGGACTGTATATTGGACTGTGGATGAACCTACGTCCCAAGATATTTTTGAAACCAATAGAACGATCGGCAGAAAAGTATCAGAGGCTAACAGCTGGATGTAAAACCTGATGAGGTAGACATGTTGAGAGAGATTAGAGACAGTCAAGAAGAGCCCTGCTGAAACTGTTGTCATCCCACGTTGATTGAATGCATACCTAAGGCTGCACCTTCTGAGGAGCAATGATAGAGGATTTACACTGCAAGGGAGGTAGATTTCATTAAAATAGTCCAGCCAAATCACTAAAGAAATAAACAAGCAAACAACAATGAAAATCCCAGGAAGGGGCGGTGGGTCATTATCCAGAGTTGAAAGAGTATGTTATCTAAAATTTTAGTTTTCATGAAAGATGACAAGACAAGCAAAGAAACAAGAAAATGTGATGCATTCACAGGAAAATAAGCAGCCAACAGAACTGACCTATGACACTGGTGTTTGACTTAATAGAAAAGAATCTTAAAAGTAGCCATGAGAAATATCTTCAAAGAATGAAAATAAGCCATGCATAAAGAAGAAAAGGAACATATAATGACAAAGTCTGATCCAAATACAGGATATTAACAAAGAGACAGAAATTATCATAAAGAACCAAATGGAAATTCTTGATTTTACAAGTATAATTGAACCTTGAACAACACAGCGGTTGGGGTGCCGACCATCTCCCTAGTCGAAAATCTATGTATAACTATACAGTTAGACATCCATATTCACAGTTCCACATCTGCAGATTCAACCAACCATGGATCACATAGTACTGTAGTACATATTTAATGAAAAAAATCCACATATAAGTGGATTCTCACAGTTCAAACCCATGTTGTTTAAGGGTCAACTGTACAATCATTAAAATGGAAAAATTCCCTAGAGAGACTCAACAGTAGATTTCACTATCAGCAGAAAAAAATAGCATAGTTTAACACAGATTAATAGAGAATATACAATCCAAAGAAGGAAGAGGTAAAAAAATGAAGGAAAATGAATGGAGTCTCAGAGAACTGTGTGTGTCATCAAGCAGACTAACATACACATAATAGGAGTACCTGTAACGGAGGAGAGAGAAAAATGCACTGTGTAAGTTTTCTATTGCAGCTGTAAGAAATCACCACAAAGTTAGTGATTTAAAAATATTTATATAAATGTATAATTTTACATTTTTCAAGGTTAGAAGTCCAAAATGGGTCTTTCGGGACAAAAGTCAACGTGTTAGCTGGGCTGAAGGAACTACAAGAGAATCTGTTTCCTTGTCTTTTTCAGATTCTAGAGAATCCTGCTAGATTCTGAGAGACAATCATATCCCTCAGACCTCTGCTTTCATCATCACATCTTTTTTTATCAGACTATGTCTCTTCTCTCCTTTCTTTTATGAGAATCCCTAGGAATACACTGACATCACTCAGATAATCCAGAGTAATGTATTCATGTCAAAATCTTTTGCTTAGTCATATCTGCAGAGTCTCTTGCCATGTCATTGTTATATTGTATTTACATGGCAATCACATTGTGTTAGGTATTATAAGTAATCTAGAGATGATTTAAAGTATACTGGAGGATGTGAGTAGGTTATATGCAAATACTACACCATTTTATAGATGAAACATGAGCATTTGCAGATTTTGGTATATGAAGTGCATCCTGGAACCAATCTCCCAGGGATATTTGTGCATGAATCGTTCTCCAGGATAGACCATATGCAAGGCCATGAAGCACCTTTCAATAAATTTTAAATTATTAAGATCATACAAATTATGTCCTTTGAACAGAATGAAAACAAAATTAGAAATCAATACAGAAATGTGGGAAATGAACAAATATGTGGAAATAAACAACCCACACATAAATAACTAATGAGTCAAAGAAGCAATTGCTAAGGAAATTAGGAACTACTTTGAGGTGAATGAAAATGCAGACAAATTTATGGGATGCAACAAAAGACAGTGCTTAGAAGGAAATTTATAGCTGTAAGAGCTATATTAAATGTGTGGAATCATCTTAAATAAATAACAAGTTTTCACCTTAATTCACTGAAAAAGCCACTCTGAAGCAAGAAGAAGAAAGGAAATAATCAAGGTTAGAGTGGAAATCAGTGAAATAAAAGTAGAAAAATAGTGAAAATTGACAAAACTAAAACAGATTAGAATGGTTCTAAATAGAAGAAAAAATGGAATGGCAAATTCAAACAACTATTCACAGAAGTCTGCTGAAAACTTGGGGCAGATAAATTCCATAATGCTAGTATCCTCTCCCCACCCCACCAAAATGTAAAATATTTATTATAGTTCCCATTCTACAGATAAGAAGACTGAGATTTAGGGAAGTTAATTTACTCAATTTCTTGAGAGAATATGTCTATAGGATCTATTATTTAACATGATTTTAAATATTATGCATCTCTAGACAAAAAATGTATGCAGATTGCAATTTCATTGCTGCTAGTTCATTTATATACTTCTCTATTTTAATCTTTTCCTCTGATTTCCTATGACTTTCCTTTAATGGAAGCTCTAAAAGCTGGGATCAGTAAAGTTGTAAAGGAGTGTGAGCAGAGCGTTTAATTACAACCAAGTGTCCTGTACTGGTAGCTAATCAATTATTTTTTAATCATTCATTAATTCTTACATATATTCACTTAAAGTTTATGTAGAAAATTCCTATGCATTATTTCACTCTAAAACAAATTATACCAGAAATTTTGTGTTGCTCCTTTGCTGTGTATAACACCAAAAGAGTTACTTTAGACATTTTATATATTTGTGTACTTAATTGCTTATTATTACAGTAACTGTAACACATTCATGAGACTGTGGTTAGCCTCAAAAACAAGTACAAGCATTCTAAACAAGTCTTCAAGTGCCAAGTCACAGAGCAAACTGGGAAATAGCAGTTTACCCCAGATGTGAGGACAAGAAACTAGACCATCTCTAATAAGAAAATGATGGGTTGGAAGAATGGCCAGAGACACTAATAATGATGAGCCCTTATTTCAATTATTCATATTTTAGATAAATTCATGATGAATAGAAAATTTTTATAAAATATTGGAAATCTTTCTGACTTGTAGTGGAAACTTTTCTGTCTAAATATTTGTGTCATTCAGCAAATATTTATTGTGCTCCTGTGAGTCATGTATTCTTTCATTTGGCAAACATTTATTGATCTCCTGCTATGTGCTAAGTGTTGTGTTAGGCATAAAAAATAAAGCAATTAAAAAACAGACATAGTCTCTACCGCTGTGGAGTTTAAAACCATAGTGAGGAAGAGAGGCATTGAAGAAGTATCAGGTTACAGAACAAGAATGATGAAGTTTAGTGGAGCAAATGGACGTTTAGTGCACTAATCAATCGAATTGAGTTCTGATTTTTGTTTGTTTGCTCTTAATTATATTTTTCCAGGGAACCTAGAAGAAGTTGGTGAAAGTGAGGAGAATTCACAAATCAGTGTCCATTGATAAACTGATAGAGTGACACAGTGACAGAGAACTGGCCTTCTGTTTGCTTTCTGTAAAACTTCACTCACTCAGGGCTGACTCAACAGCAGGTGTAAAATTCGGCATGCTTTGAACTTAGCTTTCTTTTCATTTATCATTTATCACAGGTCCATTTTGAAGCATCTGCTTGCTTGTCTGCAAGTAATTTGCCATTTGTCAAAAGCATTAAGAGCAGTTGACACTAATCGTGTCACCTGTGAAGTGCCTTTGCATTTACTGGAAGCATAATTCATTCTGTATGTTTTTATTTTAAATCTATGGAGTCAGACAAGAAGGTCAGAATCGGTGTAGACAGAATTGATCTAAGTTAACTAAAGTAACTAAATTGAACTTTAAGGTGATAAGTGGATTCATATAAATACACACTCAGTAGTTGACTTAATAGCATATCACTCCATACATTGCATTAAGGACTTAATTCTGGAGTCAGACTGTATGGGATTACATACCAACTCTCCCTCACTAGCTATGATCTGGGGCATACTATTTAACCTCTGTGTCACTCTCTTCTTCTTCAAGTGTATTAGTAATATCATCTACTTATCAGGTTGTTAAAAGGATCAAATATAAATATAGTGCCTAACAGATAGCTGCTGTTGTTGTTTTTCCTGTTATTGTTTTTCTTCTACAGTTCTTTAAAGCAGGCAATATTAATGGCATAGCCACCACTAGTCCTTGTGAATAGGCATTTTCGGTCCCAGGACATATTTATTTCTTCTATTAGCTCCTGCTGTAGAATTGCTTAGGCCTGAGAAACCCACCTCCTGGGAAAGTACCATCTCTTTTTTTTCCCAGTGGAGAATTGTCCTGGACGGGTCTCCAAAGTTAATCTATTACTGATGATCCTGCACCTGTGACCCTACTGGCCTGGTGAAGACCAACGCATCTGCCATTTGCCCTCAAAACATTGATTATCTTCCCTCAGATATTAAAGGTTCCAGATTTTGAGAGGGATTTGTTTCTGCTATATGTATATATATTTCTTCTAACAGGATATACCTCTAGTATTTAATTTGTCTTCGGCATTCCCCTATACTTTCAGGAAGGCTGAGTTGAGTTTTTTAAACAACTACTTTTGTTTCAAGTTGACTCCTTTCCTTCTCTACCGCATGTAGGTCCAGTATTGTTTGCTGGAACTGTTTGCCTTTCTTCTTTGAAATTTTTCTTTCCCTTCTTTCTAAGCCATTTATTTGTCTAACATTCTGCTCTGGATTTTGCCCAGATTATTCTCTCATACTGAGTTATATGGAATCTATGATTTTTGAACAATGTGAACCCATTCAATTCTTAAAAAAAAACTGAGGCAAGACAATTAGACGTGTGAAATTAAATATTATAATAATATTTTAAAATAAAAGCCTGCAAATGCGAGGAAGTGAAAGATGACCTTAGCTGACTAGAATAAAACATGAATTGAACATGAAAGGTGATAAACTGAACACAAAAGGAGGGGAGACAAAGTTTTCAGCTGTACAAACAAGAGAGTTGGAATTGAGCCCTGTTTTTAACCCAGGCTAAGGTTCTATCCTTTCAGTCAAAGTATGAAATAGAAAAATAAATAAAATAAAAATTGTCCACTAACAAAATGAGACAGTGAGGAACGTTGTCTGCCCCATCCTGGGCCCTGGATGGAACTCTGTCTTTTCTAAGATTGAGCGTGTTCAAGTATTTCTGACCTCTGCCTGTATCAGGCACTTCTGTCTTCCCCTTCTTTGTGGCTGCACTGTCACCTCTTTCTGCTTCATTTCTGCCTCAGTTGCTTTTGGTTACATGTATATGCAATTTAGAGTTAATGCTTAGCTCTAGAGACTTCATCCTCCTTATCCTTCTGAGTATATTCCTGCAGGAAAAGTGAGAAGAATCAGAACTAGGCTACTGATATGTACCCACCATAATAGAAGACCTCAAACTCAGGATCTTCCAAGAAAACTAGCCAAGCTTAAGGTATACCTAGAAATCAAATTCCTCCCTAATCTTATTTTCCTTCCTGCCCTTTAACACTGTCTCCTTCTTCAGACTTTCTGCATGTTCTTTTTTTTTTTTTGCCTGGCTTTGTTGTCCCCCCAGACACATTTTGAGCTTCCTTTTGGCTTCTCATTCAGAGCCTTGGATTGGCTTACTGTATCACAACCGATGGCAGGAGCCCTGGGCCCAACTGGTCAAAGAAAAGATTTGGGGGACTAATTACCTTTAAAATGGTCAAAAGGTTACTGCTTGGAATATCTAAGAACAACCCATGCTAGATGTACCTTATTTCATTTCTTCATAAGGGTAGTAGAATGTCATTTACCAGGGCTCCCTAACCTTTTCAACTCAGGTAAAAATGACAATAGTTGTGCAGCTGTGCCAGGATGCACCTGGGGTTGAGGTGGCAGCATCCAGCAGACATATGTTCCTTTGAAGTACATGGGAAGTCCACAGAAATATTTTTGGGAACCTTTGCCACAGAATCTGCAGTCCAGCAAGGAGTCTGCATATTACTAAGGCCACAGTTATAATTAATTAATATATTAAAGTGTTTTGAATAAGTAACTTAAGACCATGCTTTAAAAAGTTTAATTTTAACCTGACCATTTCATTTCTATGAACAAGCAATTTATAAAGGAGAAAGTAGATCTTTTGTAAGAAATTATAGGTTAGGGAAAGAGGGTCTCAGAAAACAATTTTTTAAATCTCTAAGAATAAAACTTAAAAAATAATTTGCACTGAGAATAAAGCAAGTTAGAATACATATATGGAAATTATACCATTTAATGTAATTTTTTAATCACTAAAAGTCTGGCAAGTTCACTGACTCATAGAATTTCCATACTATTGAGGGAGAATAGAAAAATGTTCAAGTAAATGAGATAATATATGGAAAATATCAAGTAATGATAACTATGCTGCATATATTCCTCAAAACTTGTTTTATGATGTTTGAGAACACTTTCTATTTTGAGTATTAATAATGTTTTATCAATTACTTTTCTCCTTTGTTTTTAATTTTGGTCTTTTTAGCACTATATTTTGAATTGCTACCTGAGTTAATTTGACTTTATTTGATAACACTTGGAGTAAGAGAAATTTTATTTCTAGCTTACATCCAAAGTAGTTCTTTTATGTTCTGTAAGATCTTTTGTTTTCTTTCCATCCTTTTCTATTCTTTTCTCTTCTTTTTTTTTTTAAGTTAGTTTTAGGTGTTAGAGTGCATTTTTAAAAATCCATTTGCTAGATACAACTATGTTATCTCTTGTATAGGTAATTTAAGATAAGCAGAGAACGAATTTCCAGAGGTTTTCCCTGGAAAAACCCTGAATTGACTCTTGAAAAATTCATCTAATTTTATAAGTTCCAGATTTCTAGAAAGAGAGAGAGAAGAAAGAGAGAGAGCGAGAGTTGTATGCAATCAACTCTAACAACATTTTCAAACTAGTCATGTGCCAATATGGACATGGGATTCATAATGATTTGTTGTTTGTCAAGGAACTTGGCAATACATAGGTAAGTCATGAAATATGGATTACATGTTGCTTTCATCTTCTAGAAGCTGAGAAGGCCCAACTTCACATGTTCTCAAATTCCAGCCCTATTTCCATATAAAAGAAAAATATAAATCTAAGTTATATATCTTTAACAACGTAATAATTATAAAAAGTCTTATTATAAAAAACTCAGAGAATAGCTGTTATAAGGACCTCCTTGCTGGTTTGCAGACTATAGAATGATTCCCAATAAACATGGATGCTGGACATCGATTATGAAGGGCAGTTCCTGCCTTCATCAGCAGTTCACCTGAGGTATATAGATATACACACACAGGCATGAACACATGCTGAAATAAATATTATATAAAGGAATGAAAATAAAAGAAGTAATGAAAGGCCAGATTTGCTTGCTAAGAAAAGCAGGTCTCTCTTAAAGTTATCATTAATTTTAATATTTTATATGGACTTTTAATGTTTTCTGATCATAAAATCAGTATACATTCATGATATAAATTCAAATAATGCAGGAAACCTCACAGAAGAAATTAAAATCAGCCTTTAATCCAAACATGAGGTTTGTCTCTGGTATGTACATGTACACATGAATGTGAATGTAAATTAGAAATTGCCAAGTTTACCATCATAGGTATTTTTTCATGTTCATGATCAGATATCCCCTGCATTTTACATTTATGTTTAGCAATTTACCTTATAAATGAGTCTAATTTATTTTAGCAGTTTTCTATTGCTCAGGTTTAAATTATGTCTAATCCTTGTCCTATCTAAAATAACTTTGTAGTAATTATGTTTGTATATTTATGGTTACCATAAAAGAGAAAATTCCTAAATGTAGTATAGCTGGGACAAAGAATCTTATCTTTAATTGTGCTTGATATAAACTGCCAAGTTTATTTCAAGGAAAATAGAAATATTATACCATTCTGCACTTGCAGAAGTAGCGTAGGGAACTGTTGATTTCTTCTTGCACCTGCTATTATTGGAACTTACAACTGTTTTCATTTTTGCAAATTGTATTAGGGAAATATCTTGGCATCTATACATCTGCTTTACAAATTCCTAAATTTATTGGTTTCTTTGTCTTTTTCATTTTGATTTATAATTCTCTTTACTATTAGGTGTCTTAAGCAAGATATGTATATATGAAGTAAATGCTCAGTTTATGGCTGCTTTTACCTTCTATCTCTATATACACTGTATTTGAATGTGCACGTTAAAATATCAACATGATCAAATATTATAAAATTTTCTTTTAAGCATCATGCAGAATATCTCTCTAATCATATAAGATGAATGCACACCTATATTTTTGGCTAATTTTCCAATTATGATATTGTTCCTTTACATTTAAAATATTTGTTTCTAAAAGATAAATTTTTATTTCATTTTATTTAAAACAGCAAACCAAATGTTCGCATATCATTTGGTCAGTGTTCTATCTTTTCACACAATCATGACACACTGTCATTTTGTGTACAGATAAATAAATAAACAGAGTTATGTACACACACATGCACACACTGTCACACACGGAGAATCTTTTAAGAAGATTTTAATTCTATTTAAAAATCAACTTATGTATTTTTCACAATGTAATATAGTTTTATACCCAGATCATGCAAATCCCTCATCATTACGACTAGATGTGAAAAGACAAGGGAATTGTTGACATGTCCAGGAAAAAGGTTATTGGAGATGTGATACAAATAGAAAGGGAGAGATATTTTTAAGAGTTATTTTAGGAACAGAAGCAAGAGGTCTTGGACATTTACTATAATTATTATGTCCAAATAACTTAAGAAACAATAAAAAATTAACAAGACTATTTAAAAAAATACAAGAAGAAGGAAAAAGAAATGACACTAAGGATAGGAAACCATTGTAAAAATTTCTTTCCAAAATCTTGGTTGTTAAAAAAACAAGCAAGTTAGTGAAATGTCTTGAAGGGACTGGGTATCATGGAAAAAACTTTGGTTTGTTTATGTCTATGTTTCATTTGTTTTAAAACAAAACAGAAAAATATTAAGAGTGGGTTTTGCCAGCTGATTTTATGAGATGAGCAGGAGCCAGTGATACTTCATGTACTTGTGTCTAAAGTCATTTTATTGTCCCTTCTGGTTGATGCATGATTATTTGTAGCACATTTCCCAGATTCATAATATGCACATTTCCCAGATTCATAATATGCTGGGTTGGTTTTTAACTGCTCTCAAACTATTTACAATCTCTCTCTCTCTCTCTCTCTCTCTCTCTCTCTGTCTGTCTCTCACTCTCACACACACACACACACACACACACAAAAACACACATGAAAACACAAACATATAGCAACAAAAGCAAACAAGCAAAAAGCTGTCACACAGTATTTCACATATGAATTTATGTACCAAATTGCTTACTAGATTGATCTATTCATTCATTTTTTTCTATGAGTATTCATTGAGTTCCTAGTGTGCCTGCACTATTATAGGTGCCAAGAATACAGTTGTGTGCAAGAAACCCAAAACTCTACCCTCTTGCCCTTTTTAAAAAATGAAACAAGTTTATTTCTTGCTACTCACACAAACCTAGACACAAAATGAAAATACTGTCCTGTTTTCAAATTCATGAAGAAATACATGAGTGCACAGGTATGTACCGTGGAACATGAACTCATGCAAAGATCTATTTAGATAGTGGTTAGCTTAAACTGCACAATCTCTCTTTGTTGGAGATTTTAAAAGGAACCAGGAACCAAAGGGGGTAAGAGAATAGCCACCTTCGGCCAAGGATATTCCCATGCTGTTAAAGGAACTAAAAACTATTGAAACAACTGAAAGCTTAAAAGAAAAAGCTAGTGGGAGAATAGACAATAAAGAGATAAATGGATAAAGATCAAATAGAGTAAGTATTTGTAAGTAATTATAGGGGCCATGAAGAAAGTGTAGGAGGGTCAAGGGATTTAGAGTAATGGGGGTGCTTTATTGAGCATTTAAAAGTAAGTGATCATAGGCATGGAAGCTGGTTCTTGTCAATGATAGGTCAGCAAGGGCAAGAATCAGAGGGGCTCAGAGGGAAGAACTGGATAAGTGTGGCTGGAGTGTGTGAGAGCACTGAGGATTTGTGAACCTTGAGACTGGAGGTTAGCCAGGGAGCACTCCATGCAGGGCCTTACAGAGGAGAGACTATAATTCATATTTGATTCTGTGGATTCAATAGATATCTGAAGATTTAATAGGTATAGTTTTGCTTTCTTGTAAATGAGAATAGTAACAAGGAGTGTTATCAGATTAAATAATAATTTAAAACCTGATTTAATTTTTGTTAACTTATGGAAATTGAAATGGAGTTGTATTAATTTGGGTGTAAATATGGAGCTCTCTTACTTCATGTATTTACCACTTTGCTGCCACATCAGCCATTTAAATCATCTAAGTATGAGACTGGGGTCAACGCCTAACAAAATTAGAGTCATCTATGGCACAACTAGGGTCAGACAATTCTTTAAATACTGTCACTGGAATTTTTTTTTTTTTTAATATTTATTTATTTATTTATGGCTGTGTTGGGTCTTCGCTTCTGTGCGAGGGCTTTCTCTAGTTGTGGCAAGCAGGGTCCACTCTTCATCGCGGTGCGCCGGCCTCTCACTATCGTGGCCTCTCTTGTTGCGGAGCACAGGCTCCAGACGCGCAGGCTCAGTAGTTGTGGCTCACGGGCCCAGTTGCTCTGCGGCATATGGGATCTTCCCAGACCAGGGCTCGAACCCGTGTCCCCTGCATTGGCAGGCAGATTCTCAACCACTGCGCCACCAGGGAAGCCCTGTCACTGGAATTTTTTTTAAGAAGAATATTCAAAGAAGTAAGCAGAGTTACTTCGCTATCTTTTAATCTTCATAAAAACCTGTAATAACTAAAGAATAGCACCAAATTTAGAATAAATAGAAGAGAATATTGGATTTAACAAGGTGAAAGACTCCCCTAGACTCCAAAACTTTGGAAAGATTTCCTTAGTCTTTACTTTTATTGTGATTATGTTAGGATGCAGAATTGCCCAGTACTGGCTTCTTATCTCAATATAAAATTTCCCTTTTTTTTTCCTTTTTGCTTATGACTAACATTCTTCACAAAACATTTTATTTTACACAGAGTTTGTGTTGCCATATAAAAATAAATGACATTTCATCATGAACACTTCTTCTTTTGATATGTTATATGGAGTTTCTGATAAATAGCAATTGAGGTATGTCTCATAACAAATATATTAGGACATAGTCTTTCCTTAAGCTAAATATGTAATCCTTAATATGAGTTATGTTTGCAATGTAGATTTTTAAAATATATCAGTCACTATAAAATATTATCCAAGAAAAATTAGCCTTTGATATGAAAAGTATTTGAGGTAATAGATAAGCAATGAGAATAGACCCTTGTAGTTATTTCATTCCAAAATCTTTGTAATAGCTTTTTTGAGCAAAGCTTTCCCTTAAACCGCTTGTTTGAAGGTAAAAGTAGGGATTTATGTGTGAATTTGTGTGTGTGTGTTTGTGTGCATGTAGGTGTTCTAACTAGCTGAAGTTAGAACTGAACTATTTTCTTTAAAGAATAGCAGAAACCACGTTAATAATTTATTCTTCTCTCCAATTTATCTCAAATATACCACTGATGTGAATAGCTTTGAACAGATTTGGGACTCAACAGATGTTACAGTCCACTTTAACTTCTTAGAAAGTTGTAAGTAACTCTTTTTTCCACTAAAATCATCTGATGTACTTTGCATGTCAGAGACAGATTCTTACTGATGGGATATCGAAGTGCCCTCTGCACCAATTTATTTGCTCTGCTGGTTTACCATATTACCTGAAATTCTCTTCATTAAAATCTCTTTTTTTATCAAAGTATTGTACCTTTAGAAGTCTCCTTTAATGTATAGTTAATGTAAAATTTCATCATATTTAATCTGTTATATGAATATAAAATGCACATATGCCTTTTATACAAATATATTCATATAAAATTGAGAAGCAAAAATTAAACGCCCTGCAACCAGACAATGAGACTCAGAAAAATTGCATTGTGATATGAGAGGAAGAAAGATTGGATCATGAAGATGAAAACAGGGGAAGGAAAGAAGTACAGGTGTGTGAAGTGGTAGATCCAGGAGAGACACTGCAATTACCTTCTTGGGCAATGAAGAAATACTATTTTGTTTTAATATCTCCCATTTAGGCAAAGCATGATGACTCTGAATATGTATAACATTTGGTATATTTACAGGTGTATGTGTAGGTGTATATGTTTGGCATCAAACTGTATCATTCTGCCTTTTCCATCTGAAGAAATGGTGTTTGTCAACTCAAGTATTTGTCCTTGACCCCCAAACAGAACTCAATGAACTGTTGAGAATAAAAATGGTAGAATGGCCCCAGCTAAGTCTTCAAGTGGGATTTATACACCCTGAATGTACATGAAACCCTCTCAAGGACAAAGGTTGTTTTAGAACAGGGCATTTTGATCTCAGCCCTATTGACATTTTGAGCTGCATTATTCTTTGTTGAAAGGGATTGTCTTGTACACTGGATATTTAGCAAGTCTCTGGTATCTACCCAGAGCATTCTTTAACAAGGCAACACAAACCCACAGTGAAACTTCAAGACTCAGACATATTTCTAATGATTCTGAAGCTTGATGTTAGGAACTGTGTATTTCAATCTGTGTTGAGACTTTCTGAATCATGAGAAATACTGACAAGTTTTATTTAACAAAGTCACATTTTTTTGTCTGGCCTTACTAAGAAATGAAGGAAGGAAGGAAGAAAAGGAGGGAGGGAGGGGAGAAGGGAAATAAGACATTGTTTCTCTGAAAGCAAAACAAAAACACTGATATCAAATATATTGAATGTGGTGGCACGTTGTTTTATCAAGAAGATAAAAACAGGACTTCCCTGGTGGCCTAGTGGTTGAGAGTCTGCCTGCCGATGCAGAGGACACGGGTTTGCGCCCTGGTCTGGGAGGATCCCACATGCCGCAGAGCGGCTGGGCCCGTGAGCGAGCCATGGCTGCTGAGCCTGTGCGTGAGGAGCCTGTGCTCCGCAACAGGAGAGGCCACAACAGTGAGAGGCCCGCGTACCGCAAAAAAAAAAAAAAAAAAGATAAAAACAGAAAAACTGACATTACATATATTGAAGGTAGATAAGTATTAAAAGAAGCCATGCATAATTTATTTAGTCATTTTTTGAACTATATTTCAGAAATGATTTTTAAAATTACAAGGAAGCAAACAATATTTTAAAATTCTTTTAGGAGATCTTAAAGGAAAATTTAAAGATGATTAGATCCATTATTTGGAGTATTGCCAATCAGCAATTTCAGCTATTTTGAATAAGAAACAAAAACACATGAGATTAAAAAAACAATCTTTATGCAGTCAAATTAGATGACACAAGTTAGAAATTTTAGTACCCAAGTTTCGTTGTAAGAATTCTTTGTATAGCTTATCCACAGGAAATTAGAAAATGTCCTTACTCTAAATTTACTTATTCTTAAATTATACAAAATACATACCAGTTTATATAATGTCTCTCTGAGCTTGAAAATTATTGTCAGAGTTCATTCAGTTGAATATTTTAAATTTAAAAGTCTGGTTTAGAGATGGATTAGAAATAACTATTTTTTGAGGGTCAGATTCTCCAGTATGTATTTTAAATGTTGAAGGTATATGCTGTTGTTTTCTAGTATGCTCAACATCAATTTATAACTATTTTCAAAGTGTTGCAAAACTTAAATGAGCTATTATTTCCAGACTTCCCAAGGAGAAGATATTATTACTTAAAAAAAAAGATATTATTACTTAAACTTGATTTTGAATCTCTTTGTTACATTTCAAAAAATATTTTCTTCTTAATCAAAATCTTTAATAAGTAGGCTTACATTTTATTTTTGTACCTTCTGAGAAATTGTGTTGAATGACTTTTGGACAACTATGATTATCATTTAGTTAACTGTGATGCAAAGGAGACAAGTAGGGTAAGATCTGATGGTTTGGCATGACTATCAGAATTTATAAAGTTTCTGTATCAGTTTTAAAATTTAACTTTTCCTTTGCATATGAGACTTTTTTCCAAAACATATGGTGCCATTATTCTCTGAAACTGGTTAAAGGAAAGGAGTTTTTTTTTTTTTTTGGTAATTCATACGAAGGCATGCATTAGGCTGGCCTTGTGGCTGTCAATTTTGCATTCATCAAATATGAATTCTTGGTTTGAATATGTTTCTGAAAATAAAGAGTACTGCGTTGAAAACAATATCAATAGAGGTAATCTCCACATACAGGTCATTCATTCTCTAAAGAAAGAATACATGCTCCTAAAAATAAATTCAATTATTAACAGTTATGGGCTAACATACTTTGAAGCACTGAATGTAAAAAACAATTTCATTGCTAATTTTATCACAAAAAGAATAACACGTTGTTGAGCTTTGAAATGGGGAGTTTTCCATCTTCATTGATGTGTAAGTTACCTACACCAAGAAATTTTGGTAATATGTTAAAAATGGGAATTCCCATTATTTTATCCCTTAGAATACCAGTTTCTGGTAATTAGGCAGAAAAGTTTATTGTAATTAAATGTAGTATTTTGGGGGGACTACATATTTAGAGTCCTAAAGAAATTTTAGTTTATTATAAATCATAATACTAAATTTACAATTTAAAAAGGCAAGGAAAAATCCATGTGTGTGCATGTATATGTGTATTGGATCTTAAAGTTTTCAAAAATATCATTGTTATGATAAACTTTTACTAAATCATGCACTTTTCTTTCTCAACTAAAATGATTACCCTTTTGCAAACAGGCTTTGAGAGTTGTATTCCCTTTTGTTCTGTCATGAGGAAAGCTTTCTTCTTGCTTGGAGAAGAAAATAGTATATTATAATTCCTGGAAGGAAATTGTATTTGGTAGAACTTGACTATTAATCATAATTTGAGGATTTTCTAGCAGCAGTAGCTGAATAATTTTGACTGCTAGCTCACTGTCAATGAGAAGCATACATTTCTGAAAAATAAGGCTGTGTGAAATTCTGATGTCACTTACATGATGCTACCATCTATATTTTCTTTTGTGACACAAAGCATTGATCCTTTTGGGGTCTGCTAATGGCCAGTTTGAGCTTTTGGTTCCTGTATAACTGTGAATTTAATGATAAATCAGACCTGTATTTGCTCTCATGGAACTTTCAGTCTGCTTAGTAAATCTGAAAGGTCAACACCAGATCTTGGTTAAGGGTTGTAAGAATTATGACAAAATAGCTTTTAAAAAATCACAGAAATAAAAAATTACTTTTATCTTATAGGAAAGAAAAGAATTGGGCAGAAAAAATTATATCCAGTTTAAATTCCAGTTTAATAGAATTCAGAATAGGCTGAATTTAAACTGGATATAGAGGTGAATGAGGTAGTTAATGAAAGACAGAAAAAAAAGGTAAGTTCTACACCAAGCAATAAAATGAACACCTAAATGGTAAGAAGAAATTACCATCATACACATCAAAGAAGAAATAGGTCAAGAAAAGTGTTATTAAAGTATGTATATATTAAAATTATAGTACTATAGGGGCAGAGTTATAATTGACCAAATAAATAATAGTGCATATTGCCTAATTGAGAAAAACTTACTATCTACATATTCTTGTTTTCCATTTATTTTTAAAAAGTTATATATTTTTATTGATAATTTTTGGTTGAGCCATATGAGAAAGGATTATTTGATATCAGATTTAATTTGTGTGTGAATATATGGAAACATTTGTTTGGCATATATAATTTAACACACTGAAGAATAAAGCAGCTTACCATTACTACCTCAAATTGTCTTCTGTCCTCTAAGTGCCTATTTTTTACTTGTTAGACTAAAGAACAGAAAATGAACAGGTAGTGGGATTATTAGGAATTTATCATTGTTTAGAATGTATCAGTTTTAATGAGTTTGTCCTAAGGATTCTTTCTTTTTTTTAATAATTTCATATAAAAATTTGTGTACAGTTATTCAGTCTTTCATTTGCTGTTTTAGCATATAGTTGCATGCCATGGTATTTCACAAATAATACATTTTAATAAATTCTTAATAAAAAGGGTATTTCTGAATATGTGAGCTCAGGATGGAGCCTTGTTTTAATACCTGTTTATTGTTGAAAAAGGCACTAACTCTTATAACGCATTTCTTTAACACATGGTGGTAGATAGGACTTCTGTTTTATATTAGGTATGTAAGTAATTAGTAAGCTCTTTTTCTCATAATAGGTCCATATAGGAACCTATCATTCCTGGGAAAAAGACAAAACACTAAAAAATCTTATATTATTTGTAAAGAGAGTTCTGAGACGTTGCTTTTTCCTTTGCTGTTATTACTGTTTACTAATTTGAGAGAATTTTTAGATTATCTGGTAAAAAAAACACACATAAATAATTCTGTTTTTATGACCTGATGTGTGTCCATTGAGGTGAGACAGACTCTTTATTATTACACATGTGTATGTACAAGATCATATATTTATATTTCCACACTGTGAACAGATTTGAATACTTCAGAAAATCAAAAAGGGAATAATAAACCCAAGATTAAAATATTGAAATCTAATAAAATGAATCTTTTCACAGTTTGTATACAGAGAGAAGATTTTGAATACTTAAAGTCTAAGTACATTAAGCTAACCAGGATGGATTTCCATATCAATTTATATTTTTGAATATTGATTGGGAATTCAGTGGTACTGTATTACTGAAATACAATATCATATATCCCACCTAAAAGAGATTGAGAATCACATGGCAATATATGTTTGCGATGGTTATGACCCCCATTACATGACATTGCTAGATGGCAAATGGCATATGTCTATAGTCTCATTTATTTTCTTGTTCAGGCTTTCAAATATACCGACACAGCCCAAATGTTCAGATTAATTTTTGTGTATCATTTTATTAAACTCTGGACTCTTGGAAGACATTGACCATGATTTTCACCCTTATATCAAGACATTGATCAGAATGCTGTGACATAGCAAGTACTAAAAGTTGCTCTGGTAATTTATATCAAAGAATAGACTGAAGAACAAAATGCAATATTATAATAAAACTACCTGTTTCGGGGGTGCCTTCAAGATGGTGGTGGAGTAAGACATGGAGATCACCGTCCTCTCCACAAATACATCAAAACTACATCTACATGTGGAACAACTCCTACAGAACACCTACTGAATGCTAGCAGAAGACCTCAGACTTCCCAAAAGATGCCTGCAGGCGACCTATATGCAGAGGCAGGGCCAAATACAAATCTGAACCCCAGGAGCTATGCGAACAAAGAAAAGAAAGGGAAATTTATTCCAGCAGCCTCAGGAGCAGTGGTTTAAATCTCCACAATCAACTTAATGTACCCTGCATCTCTGGAATACCTGAATAGACAACGAATCGTCCCAAAATTGAGGCGGTGGACGTTGGGAGCAACTGTAGACTTGGGGTTTGCTTTCTGCATCTAATTTGTTTCTAGTTTTATGTTTATCTTACTTTAGTATTTAGAGCTTATTATCATTGGTAGATTTCTTTATTGATTCGGTTGCTCTCTTCCTTTTTAAATTTCTTTACATATATTTTTTTTTCCTCTTTTTGTGACTGTGTATGTGTATGCTTCTTTGTGTGATTTTGTCTGTGTAGCTTTGCTTTTACAATTTGTCATAGGGTTCTGTGCATTTTTTTTCTATTTTAGTATAGTTTTTAGCACTTGTTATCATTGGGGGATTTGATTTTGGATTGATTGCTCTCTTCTTTCTTTCTCTCTTCATTTTTTAATTACTTTTTAATATTTTTTTCTACTTTAGGAAATATAAATAAATAAAATAAATTTATTTTATTTATTTATATTTTTCTTTCTTTTTTTTTTCTCCCTTCTGAGATGTGCAGCTGACAAGGTCTTGGTGCTCTGGCCAGGCGTCAGGACTGAGCCTCTGAGGAGGGAGAGCTGAGTTCAGGACATTGGTCCACTAGAGACCTCCCAGCTGTGTGTAATATCGAATGGCAAAAGCTCTCCTAGAGATCTCCGTCTCAATGCTAAGACCCAGCTCCACTCAACAACCAGCAAGCAACAGTGCTGGATACCCTATGCCAAACAACTAGCAAGACAGGAACACAAACCCACCCATTAGCAGAGAGGCTGCCTAAAATCATAATAAGTTCACAGACACCCCACAACACACAACCAGACGTGGTCCTGCCCACCAGAAAGACAATATCCAGCCTCATCCAACAGAACACAGGCACCAGTCCACTCCACCAAGAAGCCTACACAACCCACTGAACCAAATTTACCCACTGGGAGCAGACACCAAAAACAATGGGAACTATGAACCTGCAGCCTGCAAAATGGAGACCCCAAACACAGTAAGTTAAGCAAAATGAAAAGACAGAGAAATGCACAGAATGAAAGAGCAAGTTAAAAACCCACCAGACCAAACAAATGAAGAGGAAACAGGCAATATACCTGAAAAAGAATTCAGAGTAATGATAGTAAAGATGATGCAAAATCTTGGAAATAGAATGGAGAAAATACAAGAAATATTTAACAAGGACCTAGCAGAACTAAAGAGCAAGCAAATGATGAAGAACACAATAAAGGAAATTAAAAATTCTCTGGAGGGAATCAATAGCAGAATAACAGAGGAAGAAGAACTGATAAGTGACCTGGAAGATAAAATAGTGGAAATAACTACCGCACAGCAGAAAAAAGAATGAAAAGAATTGAGGACGATCTCAGAAACCTCTGGGACAACATTAAATGCACCAACAATTCAAATCATAGGGGTCCCAGAAGAAGAAAAGAAAAAGAAAGGACTGAGAAAATATTTTAAGGGACTATAGTTGAAAACTTCCCTAATTTGGGTAAGAAAATAGTCAAGTCCAGGAAGCACACAGCGTCCCATACAGGAAAATTCCAAGGAGAAACACCCCAAGACACATATTAATCAAACTATCAAAAATTAAATACAAAGAAAATATATTAAAAGAAGCAAGGGAAAAGCAACAAATAACATACAAGGGAAACCCCATAAGGTTAACAGCTGATCTTTCAGCAGACACTCTGCAAGCCGAAGAGAGTGGCAGGACATATTTAAAGTGATGAAAGGGAAAATCCTACAGCCAGGATTTCTCTACCCAGCAAGAATCTCATTCAGATTTGATGAAGAAATTAAAACCTTTACCGATAAGCAAAACCTGAGATAATTCAGCACCACCAAACCAGCTCTGCTACAAATGCTAAAGGAACGTCTCTAGGCAGGGAACACAAGAGAAGGAAGAGACCTAGAATAACAAACCCGAAACAATTAAGAAAATGGTAATAGGAACATACATATCGATAACTACCTGAAATGTAAATGGATTAAATGCTCCAACCAAAAGACATAGACTGGCTGAATGGATACAAAATCAAGACGATACATATGATGTCTACAAGAGACCAACTTCAGACCTAGGGACATAATACAGACTGAAAGTGAGAGGATGGAAAGACATATTCTGTGCAAGTGGAAATCAAAAGAAAGCTGGACTAGCAATTCTCATATCAGACAAAACAGACTTTGAAATAAAGACTATTACAAGAGACCAAGAAGGACACTACATAATGATCAAGGGATCGGTCCAAGAAGAAGATATAACAATTATAAATATTTATGCACCTAACATAGGAGCACCTCAATACATAAGGCAAATGCAAACAGCCATAAAAGGAGGAATTGACAGTAACACAATAATACGAGGGGACTTTAACACCTCACTTTCACTGATGACCAGATCATCCAAAATGAAAATAAATAAGGAAACACAAGCTTTAAATGATACATTAAACAAGATGGACTTAATTGAAATTTATAGGACATTCCATCCGAAAAGAGCAGTTTACAGTTTCTTCTCAAGTGCTCATGGAACGTTCTCCAGGATAGATCATATCTTGGGTCACAAATCAAGCCTTGGTAAATTTAAGAAAATTGAAATCATATCAAGTATCTTTTCTGACCACAACACTGTGCGACTAGATATGAATTAGAGGAAAAAAATCTGTAAAAACTACAAACACATGGAGGCTAAACAATACATTACTAAATAACCAAGAGAAAATTGAAGATATCAAAGAGGAAATCAAATACCTAGAAACAAATGACAATGAAAACATGACAACCCCAAAACTCTGAGATGCAGCAGAAGCAGTGCTAAGAGAAAAGTTTATAGCAATACGATCCTACCTCAAGAAACAAGAAACACCTCAAATAAACAACCTAACCTTATACCTAAGGCAATTAGAGAAAGAAGAACAAAAAAAACCCCAAAGTTAGCAAAAGGAAAAAAAATCATAAAGATAAGACATAAATGAAAAAGAAATGAAGGAAACAGTAGCAAAGATCAGTAAAACTAGAAGCTGTTTTTTTGAGAAGATAAACAAAATTGATAAACCATTAGCCAGACTCATCAAGAAAAAAAGGGAGTGGACTCAAATCAATAGAATTAGAAATGAAAAAGGAGAAGTAACAGCTGACACTGCAGAAATACAAAGGATCATGAGAGATTACTATAAGCAACTATATGCCAATAAAATGGACAACCTGGAAGACATGGAGAAATTCTTAGAAAAGCACAACCTTCTCAGACTGAAACAGGAAAAAATAGAAAATATAAACAGACCAATCACAAGCACTGAATTTGAAACTGTGATGAAAAGTTTTCCAGTAAACAAAAGCCCAGAACAGATGGCTTCACAAGCGAATTCTATCAAACTTTTACAGAAGAGCTAACACCTATCCTTCTCAAATTCTTTTAAAATATAGCAGAGGGAGGAACACTCCCAAACTCATTCTGCAAGGCCACCATCACCCTGATACCAAAACCAGACAAAGATATCTCAAAAAAAGAAAACTACACATCAGTATCACTGATGAATATAGATCCCAAAATCCTCAACAAAACACAAGCAAATAGAATTCAACAGCACATTAAAAGGATCATACACCATGATCAAGTGGGGTTTATCCCAGGAATGCAAGGATTCTTCAATATATGCAAATCAATCAATGTGATTAACCATATTTACAAATTGAAGGAGAAAAACCATATGATCATCTCAATAGATGCAGAAAAACCTTTTGACAAAATTCAACACCGATTTATGATAAAAAACCTTCCAGAAAGTAGGCATAGAGGGAACTTACCTCAACACAATAAAGGCCATAAATGACAAACCCACAGCCAATATCGTTCTCAATGCTGAAAGACTGAAACCATTTCCACTGAGATCAGGAACAAGACAAGGTTGCCCACTCTCATAACTATTATGCAACATAGCTTTGGAAGTTTTAGCCACAGCAATCAGAGAAGAAAAAGAAATAAAAGGAATCCAAATTGGAAAAGAAGTAAAACTGTCACTGTTTGCAGATGACATGATACTATACATCGAGAATCCTGAAGATGCTACCAGAAAACTACTAGAGCTAACCAATGAATTTGGTAAAGTAGCAGGATACAGTTAATGCACAGAAATATCTGGCATTCCTATACACTAATGATGAAAAATCTAGAAGAGAAATTAAGGAAACACTCCCATTTACCATACAACAAAAAGAATAAAATATCTAGGAATAAACCTACCTAAGGAGATAAAAGACCTGTATGCAGAAAACTATAAGACACTGATGAAAGAAATTATGATACAAACAGATGGAGAGATATACCATGTTTTTGGAATGGAAGAATCAACATTGTGAAAATGACTGTTCTGCCCAAAGCAATCTACAGATTCATTGCAATCCCTATCAAAGTACCAATGGCATTTTTCAAGGAACTAGAACAAAAAATTTCACAATCTGTATGGAAACAGAAAAGACCCCGAATAGCCAAAGCAATTTTGAGAAAGAAAAATGGAGCTGGGGGAATCAGACTCCCTGACTTCAGACTATACTACAACGCTATAGTAATCAAGACAGTGTAGTACTAGCACAGAAACAGAAATTTAGGTCAATGGAACAGGATAGAAAGCCCAGAGATAAACCCACTCACATATGGTCACCTTATCTTTGATAAAGGAGGCAAGAATATGCAATGGAGAAAAGACAGCCTCTTCAATAAGTGGTGCTGGGAAAACTGGTCAACTACGTGTAAAAGAATGAAATTAGAACACTTCCTAACATCATACACAAAAATAAATTCAAAATGGATTAAAGACATAAATGTAAGGCCAGACACTATAAAATTCTTAGAGGAAAACATAGGCAGAACACTCCATGACATAAATCACAGCAAGATCCTTTTTGACCCACGTCCTAGAGAAATGGAAATGAAAACAAAAGTGGAAAGAAAAAAAATAAGCAAATGGGATCTAATGAAAGCTTTTGCACAGCAAAGGGAACCACAATCAAGATGAAAAGACAACACTCAGAATGGGAGAAAATATTTGTAAATGAAGCAAGTGACAAAGGATATACAAGCTGCTCATGTAGCTCAATATCAAAAAAACAAACAACCCAATCCAAAAATGGGCAGAAGATCTAAATAGACATTTCTCCAAAGAAGATATGCAAATTGCCAGCAAACACATGAAAGGATGCTCAACATCACTAATCATTAGAGAAACGCAAATCAAAATTACAATGCGGTATCACCTCACACCAGTCAGAATGGCCATCATCAAAAAATCTACAAACAATAAATTCTGGAGAGGGTGTGGAGAAAAGGGAACCCTCTTGCACTGTTGGTGGGAATATAAATTGGTACAGCCACTATGGAGAACAGTATGGAGGTTCCTTAAAAAGCTAAAAATAGAACTACCATCTGACCCAGCAATCCCACTACTGGGCAAATACCCTGAGAAAACCATAATTCAAAAAGAGTCATGTACCACAATGTTCATTGCAGCTCTGTTTACAATAGCCAGGACAATGAAGCAACCTAAGTGTCCTTTGACAGATGAATGGATAAAGAAGATGTGGCGTATATATACAATGGAATATTACTCAGCCATGAAAAGAAATGAAATTGATTTATTTGTAGTGAGGTTGATGGACCTAGAGACTGTCATACAGAGTGAAGTAAGTTAGAAAGAGAAAAACAAATACCATATGCTAACACATATATATGGAATGTAAAAAAAAAAAATGGTTCTGAAGAACCCAGGGGCAGGACAGGAATAAAATCACAGACATAGAGAATGGAGTTGAGGACACGGAGTGGGAAAAGGGTAAGCAGGGACAAAGAGGGCGATTGGCATGGACCTATATACACTACCAAATGTGAAATAGATAGTGGGAAGCAGCCGCATAGCACAGGGAGATCAGCTCAGTGCTTTGTGTCCACCTATAGGGATAGGTTCAGGAGGGTGGGAGGGAGATGCAAGAGGGAGGAGATAATGGGATGTATGTATATGTATAGCTGATTCAGTGTGTTATACAGCTTAAACTAACACACCATTGTATAGCAATTGCACTCCCACAAAGATGTTAAAAAAAAAAAAACCTACCTATTTGTACTTGTGAAATTTTCCAGATAGGTATATACCTTTTCAAATTGAATATACTAAAAATATGTATATAAAATTGTTACAAAAAGAGAGTGACAAATGAATATAGTGGAGGATGATCAATTCTTAGTAACTGTTAAATCAACCAGATTTTTAAAGTGGTTTGAGCATAGATGTTTTGAAAAACACAGCACATCAGATCTAATAATACCCAATAATCAAAGAACACATGTACTACAAAGGTCTTGGAATTCTTTGTATTTCATTAAATACTAGACTCCAATGTTGTCTCAAAAAATACCAAATATTTGAAATTAAATACTCTGTTCCAAATGTAACTAAATTTATAGGCATCCATAAAAAATTTATCCAAAATATGGTAGAGGAAATATTTGGAGACATAATGAACCTACATTTACTAGAAATAAAGGTTAAAGATCTTAAATTGAAACAGCATGTAATGTGCTAAAGAGTAGATAAAGAAAAACTTAGACCTAGATATATTACAGTGATATTTTAAAATATACAAGAAAAGAACAAAATAATTTTAATATAAAATTTCTAGGGGACACATAATATCAGTTTCAAAGAACAAGGAACATATCTACATCAGGTTTTCTGAACCACATTGCTGGCAATAAGAAGATAATGGAGTAACTCTTTTGCAAATATTAAAGAAATAGTACTTAAAATTTATGTTTTAATTCAGCTATGCAATGAAATCCAGTAATATTTTAAAAGATAAAATACCATGACCATATTTATTTTATCCTATATATGCAAAAAAGCTTCCATACTTAAAAATCTGTAAATTAACAGTTCTCACATTAACAAATTAAAAGTAAAACACCACATTATTTAAGTAAATGCAAAAACAATTTGGTACATTTTCTCAAATTTATGATAAAAATTCTCAGTGTACTAGAAATAGGGAATATATTTATGAAATAAATATTATCTTTATCAACAAATATTATTCTAAATGAGTCAATGTAGAAAGCTTCTCATTTAAAATTAAGAAGTATATAAGGAAGCATATTTTCAAATAAGTCACAAATGCTTTGGTGTCCCTATCCTGAATAATAATATGATAAAAAGGAATTAGATGCCTAAAGATTGGAAAGGAAGGAATGGAACTATCATTGCTTGTATAATACATGACCATCTATTTATAAAAAAAGTTAAATTCATTATTATACATAATTGTAGAGTTTAGATAGCAGAACATGGTAATATAAAAAATTCAAATAACTTTCTTTATATCAACAACATAAAACTGAAAATAAGTGACTGTTTAAAGAAATATCAGAGAATATCAAATAACTAAGAATAAGTCTAAGCAAAGGTGTACTGGACTTTATAAAAAATGCAATAAAGGTTTATTAAAATGCATAACACCTAAAATTAATGGAGATCTGTTTTCATGTATAAGAGTAACGTGACATCATGAGAATATTAATTCTTTTGAAATGTAGCTATAAATTATAAAGAAAAAGGAAGAGGAAACATTTACCAATTTGTTTTATAAGGCCAGTATTTCCTTGATGTCACTATCCAATAAAAGAAAAAGAAAGAAAAGAAAGAAAAGGATAAACTACTATTGAAAGAAACTACTACTATTGATAAACTACATTGAAAGAAAAGAAAATGATAAACTATTCCTCATAAATACAAACATCATAAATTTAATTCAGCAATATATCTCAAGAATTCAAAGCTAATGTAACATTTCAGATCAGTTATATTAATTAGCTATATTAACAGAATAAAGGAGTAAACCATACAAATAACCCAATGATCATCCATGTGTGATAAGATTTATATAAGCTAAATACAAATAGATTAGTACTGCCTCAATCTAATAAAGAACATCTATGATGAATCCTACAAATAACATCATATTTAATTGTGAAAGACAGAATGCTTTCCCTCTAGATTAAGAACACTGCATTGGATGTCCTAGCTAGTGCAAAAAGCAAGAAGAAGAAATAAAAGATATAAAGATTGGAAAGAAATAAGTCAAGCTGTCAACATGAAAAATAGTTTTTAATGTAGAAAAGTCCTAAAGAATCTACCAAAACAAATAAAACTTCTACTAGTTCTGAGAAGCAAGCTTCTAGGACATGGGGTCTCTATCAAGAATCAATTATATTTTTATATACTAGTACTAAACAACTAGAAAATGAAATGAAAATGTCCACTTTCAATAGCATCAAAAAAAAACCCTGAATTACTTAGGAACAATTTTATCAACAGTCAAAGATATCTATTCTGAAAACTAAAAAATGTGTCTGAGACTAAAGAAGATCAAATAAATGAAGAAATATGGTCATCTAGAAAGATGGGAACGCTCAATGTTGTTAAAAAATAATTTTCCCAAATTGATCTGTGGAGTCAACACAATCTAAATCAATATATTAGTAGGCTTTGGTAGAAAATGATAAGATTATTCTAAAATTAATAAATGCAAAAGACGATAGTCAAAAGTCTTGAAAAAGTAGAACATAATTAGAAGATTTACACTACCAGATTTCACCTCTTACCCTGATGCTACAGACACTGTGGTAGTGGAATAAGTAGAGACAAACAGACCAGTGGAACAGAATATAGATGTAAACTAACACTTACTAGTTCAAATGATTTTTCAGTAGAAGTTTCAAAGCAGTTTAATGGGAAATGCAAAGACTTTTCAATAAACTTTGCTGGAATAAGTGGCAATTCATACGGAAAAATGCAACCTTGATTTATATTTAACATCTCACACAAGCAGTTCAAAATGAATCATGACCTGACCTAACCATAAAAATTAAAGCTACAGAGTTTAAATGACAAGAAATGGCCCAAAGTTCTCCTGAGGGTAAGTGAAGAATCCTCAAAATAAAACAGTTACTACAAAATATTATAAATTATACTTCATCAACATTAGAAATATCTGATCATCAAAATACACCATTAAGTAGATTAGTACGCAAACCACAGATGGGAAATAGACATATGATAACAGATCTGATAACAGACATATTCAAAATATATTTTTAAAAGTTTTTACAACTAAAAAGCTAAAGTTCAAACAATCCAATAAATAAATGGGCAAAAGACTTGAACAAACATTTTCTATATCTATATCTATCTATCTATACATATATTTCTACATATATATAAAGGTTAATGAAAAAGTGCTTAATATCATTAGTCAACTAAGTTCTAATTACACTGAGATACCACTATATTTTCACTTTAATGACCAAATTTTTAAAAAGACTGTTAATACCAAATATTGGCATGGATGTCGAATAACCTAAATTCTCATTGATTGTTGGTGGTAGTGGAAAATAGCACAACTATTCTATGAAAAGTTTTGCAGTTTCCTATAAAGCTGAGCATACTGAACATACAGCTGCCCTTTGACCTAGCAGTTATGCTCTTTAGGACTTGGGCAAGAAAAATAAAAATATATGTCCACAAAAAGAAGATGTATTCATAAATGTTTACAGGAGATTTGTTTATAATATCTCAAAACTGAAATAACATGAAATTCTATCAACAAGAGAATGGATACACACTGCGCTCTATATTCATTACAGTGAAGTACTTCTCAGCTGTAAAAAGGAACAAACTGATTTCTTTAACAACATGTATAAATTTCAGAGATATTTTGGTGAACAGTTAAAGAGTACATGTGGCATGATTTCCCTTAGGTGAACTTTTGAAGTAGGCAGAACCAATCTGTGTTGAAAAAAGAATATGCAATTGTTTCTTGGTTGAAGAATATAGAAGGTTGTGATTGATCGCTAAGGGACATGATAAACCCCTTAGTCTGAGGGAAATTTTCTTTATCTTGTTATCACATTTACTAAATGGGTATATCTCCTTGTTAAAACGTACTAAATCACAGTCTCAGTTTGTGAATATCATTATATGTAAATTTTATCCTGTAAAAGAAGTAAACAAATAGTAAATTCTAGTTAATATATTGAGGATAATGGAATCCATTATAGTTTCTTACTATTTAAAGGCTTTCAACATTGGGAAAGTAGAAAACTACTATGTACCAAGTGATTTTAGATGGGGATTGAAAGTATCAATATGTATTCATATTATACATATATATGGGAGCAAGGGAGACAAGAGAAGGGGAGAGGGAGAAGAAAGTGAAAGTAAGAGTGAGAGCAGAGAATAAGAAAGAAAAAGAAGAAGTAAGCCCTCTTTTCAGATTTTGATTTCTGAATACCATCTCCCATTAAAAGGATCCAGGGCTTATTAGAGAAATGGTTATTATTTCCAGGACTGGAAAAGAGCAGTATAAGCCTGATACAATCTATTGCATTGCACAACAGGAACTCAAAGAATCATGGAAATATATCAAAATGACACAAGCCAGTTTGACAGAACTCCCTTTTGGCTGAATTTGGAACTATTTGAGCATCAAAGTAAGTAATAAAAGGAATGGATTATGAATCCAGTGTTGAATAAAGTAATAATCCATGAGTCCATGTGTATAAGCAACTGGATAAATAATATCTGTTAGAATATAATGCCAGGAGTGATAAATCACCAATGGATACTAAACCTAGAGGGTAAAAGTTTGACCAGGAACAGGATGGTTACATAACTTCAAAATATATCCCAAGCTACTTATTAGTTTCAAAGGATAAACAGTAATACCAGCATTGAGAAATGTGTGGAGTACCACCTGAACCAAGACACCAAACCTAACTTGAATCACTGAAATTGGGACAAACAGCATCAGTGTTAAATAAGATACTCAGAGAAAGAAAGAATCTCATCCCATTGAATCGAATCATGAAGAGGCATCAGAGAGCACTAAGTTAGGGGTCATTCTACAAAATAACTTACCTTTTGTCTTTAAAAGTGTTAGAAGGTAAATTGATACAGCCATTATGGAAGACAGTATGGAGGTTCCTCAGAAATTAAAAGTAGAACTACCATATAATCCAGCAGTTCCACTTCTGGGTATATATCCAAAGAAAACGAAAACACTAATTTGAAACAATGTAGTACCCCAGGGTTCACAGTGGCATTATTTACAACAGCCAAGATATGGAAGCAACCTAAGTATCCATCAACAGATGAATGGATAAGGAAGATGTGGTATATCTGTACACAAAGGAATATTACTCAGTCATAAAGAATGAAATTTTGCCATTTGCAACAACATGGATGGACCTGAAGGTATTATGCCAAGTGAACTAAGTGAGACAAAGAAAGACAAATACTATATTTTTTCACTTATATGTTGAATCTATAAAATAAAACAAATGAAGAAATATAACAAAACAGAAACAGACTCAGAAATAGAGCAAACTTGTGGTTACCAGAGGCAAGATGGGTGAGGAGAGGAGTAAGATATGTGAAGGGGATTAAGAGGTACAAACTATTAGGTATAATAAATAAGTTACAAGGATATAATGTACAGCACAGGGAATATAGCCAATATCTTACAAATAATTTTGTATGGTGTGTAATCTATAAAAATGTCCAATTACTATATTGCACACCTGAAACTAAAATCATATTGTAAGTCAACTGCACTTCAATTTTTAAAAACTGTTAAACTCAATAGACATAAAGAAAGACTGCCACTAAAGAGACATGACAACTCAATGCAATATGTGACTCTGTACTTGATCCTGGAAAAGGAAAACAAATAGCTATGAAGGGCATTATTGTGAAAATTAATTAACTGAATATTGCCTGTGGATGAGATAATTTCCTGATTTTTCCTAATTTTTTAAACAATTGTGCTTTGGTAAGAATATGTGCTTTTTGCAACATGGATGGGCCTGGAGAGAATAATACTAGGCGAAGTAAGTCAGACAGAGAAAGACAAGTATCATGTGATATCGCTTATATGTGGAATCTAAAAGAAATGATACAAATGAACTTATTTACCAAACAGAAACAGACTCACAGATTTAGAAAATGAATTTATGCTTACCAGGGGTTTGGGTGGAGGGCAGATTGAAGTTTGTGAATGACATGTACACACTGCTGTACTTAAAATAGGTAACAAATGAGGGCCTACTGTATAGCACAGGGAACTCTGCTGAATACTCTGTAATAACCTAAATGGGAAAAGAATTTGAAAAAGAATAGATACATGTATATGTATAACTGAATCACTTTGCTGTACACCTGAAACTAACACGTTGTTAACCAACTCTACTCCAATATAAAATAAAAAATTTTTAAAAAAGAATATGTGCTTTTCCTTAAGAAATAAATATTAAATTATTTAGGGTTAAGGAGGTATGATGCTTCAAACTTACTATTATTTAGAAAAAGTAATAATCATATATGTATAGAATTAATATACAGAGATAATGGTAAAGTGAATGGGTGTAAATGGAAAAATTCTTGAATCCAAAAAGGTAGTAAGAAAGAATTAAGGAAAAAGCAATGCAGTCCAAGAGAACAATTACAAAAGCCTGAAACTCATAGGATTACTACTGGATCCATGTGTGGTAGGGAAAGAAAAGAGGAGTCACAGATGCCACTGAAGGTTTTGGCCTGAGAAATTGTAAGAATGCAATTGCTCTTAATTGATATGGAGAAAGGTGGTGAAAAATTTATCTATCATTATAGCACTCAAATTAAAATAAAACTTGAGTTATGGCAGAGACTGCTATGCTCACTAATTTCTTATTTTGCTTCTAAGGAAGGGCTAGGTTTACATTTCCACCTGGATACTACCATTTTAAAAGCAAAGTAAAGAAGTGGGATGGTATGGAAGGGATGATCATAGAGTCTCAGCCTTTATCATGTAAGCTCTTTTTATTCCCGGGTTTACAGTATGGTGTTCACAATGCATTTCCCAATGTGAGGATACTTTGTTTTATCTAGGCAAGAGACTAAATTTCAAACACCCTGTCAAGTGTGTATGTGTGTAAGGAGGTAGGGGGTAGGGAGAGCACCCTCCTGACTCCGTAGTATGGGGAAGGGAAGGGAATCTGAGATTATACCAGATTTTTCTTTTTGTAGTAGGTTATATTTTGAAGTAATTTCAAACTTACAGTAAAGTTGCTAGAATTGTGTCAGGAAGTCTTATATATCCTTTTACAACCCTCATTGCATGTGTGTATGTTGAAAATTCTTCACTCTGAATAAAAACTTCATATTTGAATTTTTTTAAAATACAATTAATTGACCCAAAGAATGTTTTTCAAAGACATATTTGCTGAGTAGCACTGATATAAGTAACACTGTTCTCTTTGTCATATTGAACTTTTAAATCTTGTATTTACTTTATTTTACTAAACCATACTTGATTTTATTTTTGAAACAATAATTGTTTTGGAACATATATTTAAATTCTCAAGTAATGAGTTTTAAATGCATTTAAAAATATTGTATACTTTTCATGCATCACTATCAGGGAATACATCCTTTTTCCAATTAATATATTAATATTAAATATATTTAACAGATACTGGAAAATGTTTTATGGACACTTGAACAGTTGTGTTTTTTAAATATGTAACTTAGTGTAGGATATGAATATCACTCCAGTTATACTTTTAAAGCCATGGCCCTCTTACATGATTAAATAAATTTCACAATTTTATTAGCTTATCATATTACAATTATAATTGGCAATTTCATCTACATTTCTAAAAATTTTGCTTTATGTTATTATTCATAAATGAGTAATCAGTTTGTAATTTGTACTTCCTTCAATACAATTACAATAAAAATAGTTCATTCCACTTTGTACTATATTAATATATTCACATTTCATTTGTCTCAAAATGTTTTCTTTTTGCTTAACATATTCAGAAATTGAAAATATACAGAAATTTCTTTAATTTGTAGTGTCTTTCCTGATAGTATAAGTTTAATGTGCAGTTTTCACAAAATGCGGAACTAAGCAAAGGGAAAGAAAGGAATCATCCATAATCGCAGCACACGTTAATGTAAAATATTAAATTTTAGGGTATCTCCTTCTAGGAATATATGTGAATACATGTCTCTGTTAAAGAAATTATACAATTATATAATGATACAATTAAAGAAAATTAGAACATGCATTTGACAGTTTCTATTATGTATTTTCATTTTTATGTATTCTATAACATTTTTAGTATGTGAAAATTTGTTGTGAGGGATACATACTATTGCATTGTATTATTGGGTTCTCTTATTTTGTAGTAATTTACTAACCTATTCCTTTAGTATTGGATACTGTGCCTTGTCCCAGGGTTTTGCTACCATAAATAATGCTACAATAAACATTCTTATACATAATTCATTGTGTATATCTATGATTATTTCCTTAGGATATATTCCTAAAATGGAATAACTGGGTCAAAGAGTATGGGTATTTTGATGATTTGGATAAATGTTGCCAAGTCGCCCTCCAGAAAGTTTCCATACATTTGTATTCCCACAAGTAGCATATTAGAATGTTCATCTGCATTTCTTTAATTATAAGTCATATTGAGTATTTTACTGTGTTCATTAACTATTTGTAGTTTTTGAAATTGTTTGCATGGGTGGAGTTGCACCAACTGGTAATTTGCTCATTGTCTATTTTCTTTTTTATTAAGAATTTAATTTTCTGAGTGACATATATAGCAGATTGTTTTCCAGTTTGCCATTTGACTGTTAGTATTATTTATATTCTTAAGAGCGGCATAATTTGTAATGTATATGTACTCAAAGTTTCCAATTTTTTCTTTTTTATTTTAACTTTCTATAATTAATAATTATTTTAATATCATGAGATTATATACCTGCCTGTGTTTTCTTCTGGTTAATTTCCATTTTATTATTTTGATTTCCAGTTCTTTTGTTTTAATTTTCTCTGTAACTTACTATTTATGAATTCTAATATTTTATTTATGAAATTCATGGAGACATTAAGGATTTTGATATGGATCCTTACCAGAGTGTGGTATCTTCTCACATTTATGGCTGTGTTTGTATCAGAGAATAAACAAGCGAGAAGCAAAATACCTAAGACATAGCTTTATAAGTTCAAAGATATAACTTCCATAGTTAATTTAACAAATACTTAAGTGTCAGCCTCCATTTTTGTCCAGCAAATTATTTTTTGGAAGTTAGATTGAATATTGTAACCATTTTTAAGTATTACTGTTCTCTCAGAAGGCTGCTGATTTTTCTTGACAAAACTGAGTCTGACAAAAAGTGAGCATGGTAAACATCTCTAATACAGAAGAAAAGACTTTCAATAACTTAAATGCAGAATGCTGTGATTTTACTCCATTGGTGGTATTTCCTATGAAATTTCGATGTCTAAATAAAATTGTATTGCATTTCTTCCTCCTTAGCGACTTTATATCAACCAACAGCTTCCTTTTGACATTTTACTACACTGGGTCATATAGAAAAAATTTTGAGCATGACAAGTGCCTAGCAATGGGTTTAATCCACTGTAATAGCACAAAATGCTTTTGATTAATAAAACATGGGTGAGATTGAGATGAGAGACACAATCACAATCCACTGGCCTTATTTTATGTTAAACTTAAAAAAGTTCTTTTAAAGCTTGACTTGTGAAAACTTCCATACTTTTAGTCCATCATTTTCATTGTTTTACCAAGGTCTATGAATTACCTAGTATTTGCAATTAGTTCCCACATAATAATGCTATTTTTCCTTCAAAAGGCCCATATATTTACAAACTTATAGTAAGCCCATGATAATCTGTCCATGCCAATGAGACAAAAGTTAACAGAACTTACTGAAATGCATCTTACCCCATTTCTTATAGTTTTCCTGATACCCTGATATTACTGCTAAATTCCAACCCTCTTTTAATTTTGAGTTTGAGGTTTCTCCCTGATCCATGTACAGGCACACATTGTTTTATTGTGCTTCTCTTTACTGCATTTCACAGATATTTCACTTTTTTACAAGTTGAACATTTATGGAACCCTGTATTGAGTAAGTTTATGGGCGCCACTTTTTCAACATTTACTCACTTCGTGTCCTTGTGTCACATTTTAGTAATTCTCACAATACTTCAAACTTTTCATTATTTTTATATTTGTTATGATGATCCATGATCAGTGATCTCTGATGTTACTATTGTAACTGTTTTGGGAGCACTATGAATTGCACCCATGTAAGGTGGTGAATTTAAGAGATTAATGTTGTGTGTGTTCTGACTGTGCCACCAAATAACTGTTTCCTCATCTTTCTGTATCCCCATGTCCCCTATTATTCCCTGAGACACTAAAATATTGAAGTTAGGCTAATTGATAACCCTACAATGGTTTCTAAGTGTTCAAGTGAAAGGAAGAGTCTCATGTCTCTCACTTGAAATCAAAAGCTAGAAATGATTGTACTTAGTGAGGAAGGTATGTCAGAAGCCAAGATAGGGGGAACTTGACCTCTTGTACCAGTTAGCCAAGTTGTAAATGCAAAGAAAAAGTTCTTGAAGGGAATTAAAAGTGCTACTCCAGTGAACACATGAATGATAAGAAAGTGAAACAGCCTTATTGCAGATATGGAGAAAGTTTAGTGGTGTGGATAGAAGATCAAACCAGCCACAATATTCCCTTAAGCCAAAGCCTAGTCCAGAGCAAGGCCCTAACTCTCTTCAATTCTGTGAAGGTGAGGGAGCTGCAGAAGAAAAGTTGCAAGCTAGCAGAGGTTGATTTATGAGGTTTGAGGAAAGAAGTTGTCTCCATAATGTAACACCTCAAGGTGAAGCAGCGAGTGCTAATGTAGAAGTTGCAATGAGTTATCCACAAAATCTAGCTAAGATAATTAATGAAGGTGGCTACAGTGTGAATGAAACAGCCTTCTATCGGAAGAAGATGCCATCTAAGACATTCATAGCTAGAAAGGAGAAGCCAATTCCTGGTTTCAAAACTCAAAGGACAGGCTGAATCTCTTGGTAAGAGCTAATGCAGCTGGTGACTTTAAGTTGAAGCCAGTGCTCATTTATCATTCTAAAAATCCTAGGGTCTTTAAGAATTATGCTAAATCTACTCTTCCTGTGCTCTATAAATGGAACAACAAAGCCTGGATGACAGACATCGGTTGACAACATGGTTTACTGGATATTTTGAGCCCACTGTTGAGACCTACTGCTCAGAAAGAGATTCCTTTCAAAATATTACTGCTCATTGACAGTGTATCTGGTCACCCAGAAGCTCTGATACAGAGATACAAGGAGATTAATGTCATTCATGCCTGCTAACAAAACATCCATTCTGCAGTCTGTGGATCAAAGACTAATTTTGACTTTCAAGCCATTATTCACGAATTATGTTTCATAAGGCTATAGCTGCCATAGTGATTCCTCTGATGGATTTAGCTAAAGGCAATTGAAAACCTCTTAGAAAGGATTCAGCATTCTAGATGCCATAAAGAACATTTGTGTTTCATGGGAAGAAGTCAAAATATCAGCATTAACAGGGGTTTGGAAGAAGTTGATTCCAACCCTCATGGACAGCTTTCGGGGATTCAAGAATTCGGTGGAGGAAGGAACTGCAGATGTGGTGGAAATAGCAAGAGAACTAGAATTAGAAGGGGAGCCTGAAGATGTGACTGAATTGCTGCAATCTTATGATCAAACTTCAACAAATGAGGAGTTCCATCTTATGGATAAACAAAAAAATGTTTTCTTGAGATGGAATCTTCTAGTGAAGATGCTATGAAGATTGTTGAAATGTCAACAAAGTATTTAGACTATGACATAAAATTAGTTGATAAAGCAGTGACAGGATTTGAGAGGATTGACTCCAATTTTCAAAAAAGTTTTACTGTGAGTAAAGTGCTATCAAACAGCCTTGCATGCTACAGAGAAATCGTTCATGAAAGGAAGAATCAGTCAATGTGGCAAACTTCACTGTTGTCTTATTTTAAGAAATTTCCACAGCCACCTGACCTTTAACAACCACCACCCTGGTCAGTCAGAAGCCAACAACATAGAGGCAGGACCCTCCACCAGCAAAAAGATTATGACTCACTGAAGGCTCAGATGATGGTTAGCACTTTTTTTAGCAATAAAGTATTTTTAAAATAAATTTACTTTTTATTTATTTATTTTTGGCTGCGTTGGGTCTTCGCTGCTGTGCCAGGGCTTTCTCTAGTTGCGGTGAGCGGGAGCTACTCTTCGTTGCAGTGCATGGGCTTCTCATTGCGGTGGCTTCTCATTGCAGAGCACGGGCTCTAGGCGCACAGCTTCAGTAGTTGCGGCATGCGGGCTCAGTAGTTGTGGCTCACAGGCTCTAGAGCACAGGCTCAGTAGTTGTGGCTCATGGACTTAGTTGCTCCGTGGCATGTGGGATCTTCCCGGACCAGGGATTGAACCTGTATCCCCTGCACTGGCAGGCGGATTCTCAACCACTGCGCTACCAGGGAAGTCCAATAAAATATTTTTTAATTAAGGTATATACATTGTTTTTTGAGACATAATGTTATTGCACTTAATAGACTACAGTCTAATAACATGCACTGGGAAATCAATGAAATTCATGTGACTAGCTTTATTGCAATATTCACTTTATTAGGGTTATCTGGAACTGAACCCACAGTATCTCTGAGGTATGCCTATATTTACCTGTTATGAAGTTGTTCATCATTCTGCTTTCTAATTCTCAGGCATCTAACTCTTTATTTTGAAAATGTGTGTATGTTTGTGTGGTATGACTGAATTTCAGTTTAAATCTTATTCCAGGATGCTAGAAACACATCCTTACTAGTGTCTATGAGATAAGAAATACAATAAAACCATACCATTTTTAGGACCAACTCATACCAGAGGCATAATGCATTAAATGGTTTATTTAGTTGCTGGCTGAGAGCAGAGACTTGAGATAATTACCTACAGAGGGTTAAATTTTGATAATTATGTGAAGGAATAAAGCAGAGTGTGTGGTCTTGGGTGTCTCTATCAGACATACCTTGCGTGTAATCAATAGGGCAGAGAATGACACAGAGAGGAAAGAAAGTGAAACTCCATGAGTTTAAGCTTTCTTCATCTTTAAAATGAAAAGGTTGAATGAATGATTCTGGAATGATTTCTGTCTAAGTAGCCTCTTAGTTTGTGAGGCTATGACAGAGTCAGTGGTAAACTACCCTTTACTTCACAGATAGAATTTTTCCGCATCTCACTTTAAAGACTGGCCTTGGTGGTCTTTAAGTGAAACTTGCACTGGAGCCTAGATCTTTAAATTCTTTTTTTCATGTCTGTGCATCTTCAAAACCTAGAAAAAATTTAGGTGTTTTTTTATTTAGTAGAAATTTAAAATATGAAGTATAAAGGCTTATGCTATACTGTACAATCCAAAAGGAAGAATGATTTTCCTCCTGCATTGGTAAAGCAATCCATGTTGTAAGTGTCCACCTTTGCCTCAGCATCTGGTATGTCACAAACATTTGGATAGAGTTTGAACATTTTCCCATGTACAAAACTGCCTTGTGTTAAATCACCATGCTAAAAGATCACAAAGGGTAGGACCTCTTTTGAGATAGGAGCTCTGCAAAATGTCATCAAGGATTCCCTTCTTTACCAAGAGGTATGATTTGACAGTTAGCTCACTGATTGGTCTTTATAGAGATTATTATCTTCAGGGCTGCCAGGTGATTGTACTGTTTCATTCTCAAATATAATGGGAATGTAACAACATTTGAAATTACCTGCCAACTCTCAGATAACTCTGTGGACTCTGAAGCTGTCATCTAAAGCAATCTGGACACAAACAGCTAATATTTTATGGAAACAGTACTCAAAAGCTTATCATTGTTTATTTTTAATAACTAGCAGAGATTAAAAAAATTCTACTTGCCTCCTAGGCACATTATGGAAATAGATTAACTGTAGAAAGGCACACTGATCTCAGAAGAAGTTAATTAAATTTGGGTTTGTGAAATTATTTTAATGTCTACATATCACCACCTTCCACAATTTTCAAAGTTCATAAACTTTTATTAATACGTGTAAGCTTCTTTGAATCAAGTATTTACTCTCATTTCATAGGATTTGAAGGGTCAATGAAACTTTATAAAAATTTCATGCTTCTGTCAGCATGCCACAAAAAAATCGATATTTTTATGATGATTATGTTGAAAGTTATTTTTCTGCATGAAACATGGTATCGGAGCTATAGCTTTCTAAACTGCAATAAATTCATTACAGGAGAATATTTATTATCATCTCTATTCTCATTTCTTCTTAAGAAATCATTAGGTAACAGAAGAGCTACTAAGGTATGCATTTCACCTTTTTTTAAATGATGTATATTACTGATTTTAACAAGAATCACTTTATTAAGGCAGATGCAAATAATCCCGTGAGTAATAAAGACAATATACAGCAAAGAAGCCAAATATTAGAGCTGAAAATATTTTTCAGCTCTAGAAAAATATTTCTTTACCTTCTCATTTTAGAAACAAAGAAATTGAGGCCACCATGTTACTTCTTTATCTTTGAAAAGAAGGGCAGGGCTTCCCTGGTGGTGCAGTGGTTGAGAGTCCGCCTGCCGATGCAGGTGACATGGGTTCGTGCCCCGGTCCGGGAAGATCCCACATACCGCGGAGCGGCTGGGCCCGTGAGCCATGGCCGCTGGGCCTGAGCGTCCGGAGCCTGTGCTCCACAACGGGAGAGGCCACAACAGTGAGAGGCCCGCATACCGCAAAAAAAAAAAAATAATAATGTCCAATAGGTCAAATATATGCTAAAAATACATTGTGCCTCCTTTAAAAATACACAGTCATATAAAACTGAATTCTCACCCAATTTCACAAGGTTCATGTACTCCCATTTATGATCCTGTGAATTCATGTACCCAAGTGTGTTAATCCAATTACGTTATTTATTGCCTTCTGCAAAAGAATTCAAACAGAAATTTAATACTATTCTAATGGAACATGCTGCCTTGAAAATTATTTTTTCCACTATTTCAGACTGATTGATCTGAGTAACAAAGTGAAGAAAGGGAGACAAACAAACTGAATAAGGGATAAGACATGATATCAAAATAAAAATATTCCAGACAGGAGTGTGAGATTAGCAAAACTATAGACCAGTGGAGCACAATGAGGAACCCAGAAACTATCCAACACATGAAAATTTTATTTATGATGTGTGTCAGGCTCCCAATTTAACTTTACCCCTCCAAATAAACAAACATTGGTTAAAACTTTTTTCATTGAATACATGTTCTTTTCCTAATGATATGTCAGACCACCAGGTGTCTATCAGATTTTTATATATGTATGGGTCTGTTTCTTGTCTCTCTTTTCTGTTCCATTGGTCAGTTCTGTCTTTTTACCTGTAATACATTATGCTACTTACTCTAACTTTGAGAGGCAACCTGATAACTTGGTGATGCATCTCCACTTTTCTTGGTCTTTTCCAAGCTGTCTTAGTTGTATACTTTTTCTTGTAAAATGTGTACTGCTTTGTTAAATGTCACAAAAATCCCTGTTTGGATATTTCTTAGAGGCGTTTTATTGATCACTAAGGGTCTTCTATAATAAGTTGGGAAAATGATATTGTATAATATTAAGCCTTCTAAACATGGGAAATTTCTCCATTTTCTTTAATGCCTTTTATTACATTGTTTTATTATTCAGCATTAAAAAATTCTTGCACGTTCCTTGCCACATTTATTCCCAAATGAAGTAGCTTTATTGCTATTGTAAATTATATCATAAATCTGTTGTTCAAATATTTGTTGCTGACGTTCAGAAATAAAATTGGCCTTTTAAATCATATCCAGTGAGCCTTCTGATCTTCTCTGTAATGAATTGTCTACCTCTCTGTGTTTTCCATGTAGAAAATCATTGATGACAAATAATAGTTTTATTTTCCTCTTTGCATTTTCTATGTATTTATTTAATTTTATTTTCTTATTGGACTGTATAAAGCCTCCAGTGCAAAAATTGAATAGGAGAGGAAATAGAGGGTATAATTCTCAATTTTAAAAGAAATGCTTCTAACATGTACCCATTTAAGTTGTTGCTTATCAATATTTTGAGTTAGATATGTAGCACTCATCAAATTTAAAGTTTTATTCATTCAATCAAAAGTTAACATATTGTCTTCTATGTGCAAGGAACTGTTCCAGATGCTGAGATGATATACCAATAAACAGAATATGCCAAATGCCTACTCTTCCTGAAAATTATGTTCCAGAGGACCTAGTTCCAAAATAGTTTATGCTTGTTGATTTGTTTCTCTTAATTATGAATACATATTAAATTTTATTAGAACCTTTTTCTGTATCTACTGAGATAATATTTATCTCTTTTAATCTCTTAATAGAGTTAATGACATTTAAAATTATAATATTTAAACATCCTTGCATAACTCAGAAAATCCCAGTATAATAAATGTTGGCTTTTTAAAAACACATTGCAAAACTCAACTTGTTAATACAATGAGATTAAGAAACAACACCAGTAGGCCTGGCAGAGAGTCACAGAAGGATTTTCCTGCATCTTTTAAATGCAAGCCCAAATTGACAGGTACTGCATGATAGCTGTTTTATGACCAGGCATAGATGTGTCTCTGAGTTTGTGTGTGCATGTGTGTATAATTTCTGTCATTTAAAAATGATACATTCCTGGACTTTCAGGACAATATTGCAGATTTCACAATTATTCTGAATCATTAAAGCCAATATTATTGGCCCAATCAAGAGTTATTGACCTGAGAAAATGTTGAAAACAGAAGGACCTAATCTCTACACCCCTGTCCTCAAAATAGGTTTTCATGCCACTGCTCCAGCAGGCCATTCCCCTCTCTTCATTTTCTTCCTCTTCTTTCCTAAGATACAATATTAGCCTTCTTTTATTCTAAACAAAGAGAGCTGACTATAGGATGACATTAACTTACCAATTTCCTTATTTTCTAATTTGTGTTATTGGAAATTTTACTGAATTTGTTTAGGATGTATGCATCTATATTCATGGACCAAGTAAGGCTATAATTATCATTTCTCACATTATTTTTCTAGTATTGCTCATCAAGGTTATATTAGCCCCATAGAATGAGATGCAGAGCATTCACTCTTTCTCTGAAAAACGTTAAATTGATACGAGGCTTGAAAATTTGATAGAAATATGCTTTAAAGCCTGTTTTTTTTTTTGTAGAAAAGATGTTACAATATGACTTCAAAAAGTTTAATTAGTGTACCAGTATTATTCAGGCTTTCAATTTCATCCTGAGTCAGATTAGATGTTAGCAAGTTAGATTTTCTTATAACTATTTTTGTTTTATCAAATCTATTGCCATAAATTTGTGATAGTACTTTTTATTAGCCTTATAATGCCTGCTACACTGTAGTTAAGATGTCCTTTTTATTTATAATGTTTCTGACGTGAATTCTTTTCTCTTTTTCCTGGTTGGTGTTTTTAAAGGTTCGTCCATTGTTTTTAAGTCTTGCCCCAAAAAATCAACTTTTGAGTTGATTAATTTTTTCTGTGCTGCTCAAACTTCAAATTTCATTGATTTCTTATTTTATTCTTCATAAATTTTCTTTACAGTTTTTGTGTTTATTGTATTTATTTTATGCTAACACCATTATCCATTCTGTTGCACCATACACAAATTTGAAATTATCTTTGACTCCTCATGACCCCTCCACATGCATATTTTACCTCATATGCATCTCAAAACTATGCTGTCTCACATTCCAAAAGGAACTTTATAAATGTTGGCTTTTCACACTGACTTCTCCTTTCCTCATTTACTCCATTAACTTCTCTTCAACATGTAAAGCTTCCCCTGGCATCTAAACCATTTCTTTATAACATTTATCACACTAGTAATTTCTCATTCTTTTGTGAATTATTTGATAAATACTCTCTCACTAGACTTAAATCTTCAGGGGGATATGAACCCAGTCCGTCTTGCTCACCAGTATAAATCTTGGTAATCAATAATTATATTTTAAATGAATATATAAAAACATGGGCAAATGAACTTGGCTACTGGATAAAGTTACAGAGACTCAGACTTTGGCTCTACAAAATACATTTTAATTCAGATAAGTAAAAAAATACTGTATTTGGTAAGTAGTTTATCATTCAGTTGGCAGAAATATTGCAGAGAAGATTCCAGAACCAAATGAGGATTACACGGGTTTGTTTTATGATTATTCCAATTTGAATATACTAGGATTAGCGTTAAGCAAAAAAATAAATAAATAAATTCTAAAGGAAAATGAAATAGAAACATTTACAGATTTAGGAGTGGTTCAATTTATTCCATTCAGAGTATTTGATACGGTGTGTATTTTGTCATCTTATTAAGAAAGTAATTATGCCCAGTTTATATATGTTGAGTGAAGTATGTAATCCCTTAATTCAGCCTATTAATTTAAAAAGCTATTTTGTTTTCTTTATGATTCAAAACTCTAATCATTAGGTAGAAATATGTGATAAACTGTTGACATTACCTGTATGGTTTTGCTGTGCATTCTGAAAAAAAAATTACCATTAGAAACATCAAAATTAATACATCCATAGAACTAGACACACCCTACTGATTAAAAGAGGGTATTTTAGTTTATTTTACTATTATTAATATAAGACTTATCCTTAAATCACTCTTAAGGTGGTTGAAAAATGAAGTCAAGAGAAGAGTCATAATAGAGTATATAATGAGCAGTGGAAGTGATCGATAATGTTTAGAAAATCTCAAGGTGCTTGCTTTGATTTCAAGTTTTATGTCACAGCCTTTGGGAAGTCTGTAAAACTCTCACAGTCATCATGATGCAAGTGAAATAAACTCCTGTGCTTTAAAATGTTGTGAATGAAATTGTTAGGTTGCTTCTCTAAGAAAAATCAATAAACCCTTTTAATAATGTGTGTGTGTCAGGCTATTTCCACATTAGCGTTTGAAAAAAAAAATTGTTACCTAAGGGAATCTTTTCTTTTCTTTTTTTCTATTCTAAAAGCATTTGAAATAACATATACTGGATCTTCAAAGATCAATACGCAGTCTCTCCATATCAAATGTCTGTTACTAGAACTAGGGAAAGTAAAACAGGCCAACACAGCAACACAATTTATTTATGAAAAAAAGTGAAGATCGGGGCTTCCCTGGTGGTGCAGTGGTTGAGAGTCCGCCTGCCAATGCAGGGGACGCGGGTTCGTGCCCCAGGCCGGGAAGATCCCACATGCCGCGGAGCGGCTAGGCCCGTGAGCCATGGCCGCTGAGCCTGCCCGTCCGGAGCCTGTGCTCCGCAACGGGAGAGGCCGCAACAGTGAGAGGCCCGCGTACCGGAAAAAAAAAAAAAAGTGAAGATTGTATTTCATATAATCAGATTACATGCAAGTTGGCTCACTGAATAACCAGTGACACTTTTTTAACAACAGAGAATGTGACTTTATTTTGTGAACATAACTCACGTTTTCTTTCTAACATAGAAGTTACTCTTTCAACAGGCGAAATTATCATTGTATTTTGGGCCCTAAGTCATGGATACATCATGGTATCTCTATAATTCCACTTACTGAAACCGTTTACTTTCTTAAAGTCCATGCCACAATTGATAATTCCATGAAACTAATTCCATGGGCTGCTGCCCTCACTGAAAATATGATCTAGAGAGAGAGAGAGACATGTAAACAATTACAATAAGATTCTTTTTTGAAGAATGGAGAAGGAACTCAATAAAAGGTGAATGTTGTAAAGACAGAATTGGAAGCTGTATTGTGGGCAAACTTCATAAGTGATTGACTAAAGGAGAAAATTAAGATGAGATAGTGTAAAGATATTCTAGATTTTTTTTTAGTTTGAGTCTAAATAGTATCTTTAGGTTTTTCTTTACTTACTACATCAACATCCCCTGGCAAGTTAAAACTAAACACCAAAATATATTTTTTAATGGTTTTAATGTTTTACTATTTCGTTAGAATGTAAGTTCAATGAGAAAATAGATCAGGAAATTATAGTTCCTGCCATAACCTCAGTTCTCACACACATTTTTGACAAATAAATATTGAAAAAATAATAAAGCTCAAGTATCTAATATTTAACAGAAAATCACTGATTAAAAATTTCTACTCGACACAAGTATATAATTGTACTATTACAATTTTTGGTTCATTTATTTACAAGTCACCCATATGTTGTATTATTTGCTACATAGTGTGTGAATCAGTAAATAAATCTGTAAATTACAGGAATATTTAGATGCTTTTCATGAAGAAAAGTGACCAAAAAACTCATGACTGCAGTCTATTACAGTTGCTTCAAGAAGTTACCTCCTCTCATGTAATGGTGATGAAAACCAAATTCCATCATAATAAATCTAATAATAGTAGCTTACATTTTTGGAGTATTTGCTATGATTCTGGCATTGTTCTAAGAATTTTACATCCATCATCTTAACTGAATACTCAAACAACTATAATAATTTGGTAATATGATTCCCATGTTATAGATGAGGAAACTGAAATACAGATGACTTAATTAAATCTAGAGTCACCAGCTATTCAGTGACTGAACTAAGACTTGAACCCAGAGTGGTAGATTCCAAAGTCTGTACTTTGCATTATTATATCATATAGTTTTCTAATTACAGTAATGATGATAATTATGATGATGACCACAATGACAGTAGTGATAAGTAAGTAACATTTATTCATCATTTATTTTTTGTAAGGCATCACGCAAAATGCTTTTTTGCATACTCTGTCAAATTGAAAACACAAAAAACTTAAAATGGTGTTAATCTTATTATCCTTGCTTTACTAATGAAGAAACTAAAGTGTAGTATGCTCACATTCACACATATAGTAAGTGCCAAAACTCAAAATGCTAACTTTGTTTGAGTTAATTCTAACATAATTTTTAGTTAGTAAATATATTCTCCTGGGAAATTGAAAGGTTTCTTAAAACTGCACAAAAATACTGCACCTTATCTTGAAATCAAGTGCTAAACTAAATAAATCTACCTTGATAAAGGTGTTGCTTGATATAAATAGCAAAATCATAACCTTTTTATAAAGGAATGCAGACAACATGTTATGAGGGTTAGTATTCCACATTCCAGTTCCTTCCAGGGTGTCATACTTTAATACCCAGGTACATTCACACACATACTTAGGCTAGTGAGTGCATCTCTAAATCAGTAACATATATGTGAAACACAGTTTAGTTTTCTATTCATTCCTACTAAAAACAATTCACTTATATATTTTAATTTGTTTTGATGGAGTAAGAAAAGCTCAGTGAAAAAGATTTAAAAAAGAAAGGACAGGACATAAAACCAAAGAATTTTGTGACTATAAGAGATAACAAGAATTTTTCTCGTTTTAACATCTCTGATACTCCAGTCACTCTACATCTCCTTTAATTTTTTACAAGTCAGGCTGTTCTATTTTCAGAAGGTTGTAATTGTTACACATATCTTCCATATTACACATTTAAATCTTGATATCTTAGCTTTCAGCTTTTTATATAAAATTCTTCCCTTTGGGATAATATAGAATAAGGTTATTCCTTCTTCTACAGCTATTATCTTAAAACTAAATTTTTCCTCTTGAAATAAACATTCCCAGTTTTTTAGCCAATTTGAGCCCTCACTTTCACTTCTTTTTGTCTGGAGATTCTGTGACTTTACTCTTCAGGCCCCAGTATTTAAATTCTACACTGCAGTCACACCTTTGGTTACTAATATACTTTAACAGGTGAATAATACTTCAAGGCACAAGTGACCATCAAGAAATACCAAAGAGGAAAGAACAGGTGATAGACCCCTGAATTGTGCCGTAAAACTACATCCCCAGAGTGACATTGTAGAAAGTGTAAAAATGTCCACAATTCATTACAGTTTCTCCATTATGTAGGTGTCTTTTTCCCCTTCTTTAATCTAGGATAGCTGACTTGCCGAGACAGTGAAGGCAGCATTATGTGAGTTGGGAACCTGGGTCTCAGTCAGCTTTATGTGTTTTCATTCTTGCTCTTTGAATTGCGTCTAGAGCTCAGCTGAGCTGCAGAGAACTGAGTTGCGCTGCCAAGTGTGCTACTAACCAATTAAGACAATAAGCCAAAATGAGAGGATGGTCAAGGCTTTAATCACTTCCTGAAATAATATAAGGGAGAGGCTAAACTGGAGAAAGCTTGGACTCTTCCCGTTTCCCTGAAGGTCGAAGGACAGGTGGACCAACACAGATGTCAGGGATCATCTCACTGCTGGAGCCCCAGACAAAAGGTTCGTGCAGTTTTATGAACCTGGAGCTGAAGGAAGTGGGCAGGGGAGGGAAAGACAAAAGAGTGTTAAGTACTGAGTCAAAGTGGAAAAAAATGTGTCTTCAAAGTGGACCTTTCCTGTCTCCCTCTAAATAGAGGTCTTGCCAGAGTTCTCTGCTGATGACCTTAGATAAAGAGGCCTCTGAAAGCAGGCACCAGAGCTAGAAATGCAGATAAGTTCAAGAGCATGGTGGAGCCTGTGCCCGCAAGGGCAACTCCCTTCAGAGGCTGTAGTGCACTAACTGTGCACCAAGTCTGGCACAGGGAGGGCAACTTCTCCCTCAGGAGATGCCCGTCAGGAAATGCCCTTATAATTGCTTTTGATTGGGCCTGAAAAATCACATATAGGCTTTTGGCAGGAACTGAACTCCTCAACCCCTGATTGAGGGGGTTGCTCAACTGATAGCATGTAAATAGGTCCAAGATAGCCCAGTAAAGGATGAAGAACTGACTCTGTTGAGCATAAACGATCCATCCTCCAGCCAAACTGGCTGCAAACTAAACTGATGCTTGAGTGAGTGAAACTAAACTTAGCTGAGCCTGACCCAGATCAGTAGAACATTCCACCTAAGCGAAGTTCAGTTTATCAACCCATAGAAGGATAAGTTACATACATGTTTGTAGTTTTAACCCTTTTTGTTTTGGTTTGGTTTGCTTCATCTCACACACACACACACACACACACACACACACACACAAATTAAGTGACACAGACATTAACCAAAAATCTTGAAATATAATCTACGAATGTATTTAAAGCCACCTAATCATACTGTTATCCAGGGCATATTTTCTTGGTTTTATATTTCCAAAGCTATGTCAAAATCAGTGGTCCATGCCTGTCATATACTTTTTGCTTGAATTTCTGTGGCTATTACTTACTATCATCTTAGATACCCTCTTAATTTTGTGGTTTGCTTCTCATATTTAGCTTCTGCAACTTTCCCCACTATTTAGCTTTTTCCTCCATATCTTTATCTCCAGGTCTCAGAGAAAGAGATAAGCTAAGTAGTAAAAGATTATACAATGTGTATTTCCAACGTTACAGCATACCAGTCCAAATTTTCATAAATATGTAAATATTTTACCCACTTGCATATCAAGGAATTTCAAAGATGGAAACGTAGCAAAAAAAAAAAAAAGTACTTAAAAAAAAATAAAGTTCTTTTTCTCAGAATGAGAAAACTGAGGTCCATAAAGGAAAGAGAAATGATAAATCTTCAAAAATAGTGAATGACAAAACTGTGACTTAAACCCTGACCTTGTGAACCTGATATATCAGCACTCTTTCAAAACTTGGAATTCTGATGGTATTACCTTTTGGGAGACAAATTGTCAGGGGTCCCTATGCTATTGGGTATGGGAGAACCATGATAGAAATGGGATGGAATTCAGTAGAAATGAAAAGATCATACATAACTTTAAATTTGGAAGTGTCCTTAGTGTAATAATATCTATAGATTGTCTGTGCTTAATCCTTGTTTCAGTACTCATTTTTTTTTAACATCCTTATTGGAGTATAATTGCTTTACATTATTTTGTTATTTTTGCTGTATAACAAAGTGAATCAGCTATACGTATACTTATATCCCATATCCCCTCCCTCTTGGGTCTCCCTCTCACACTCCCTATCTCACCCCTCTAAGTGGTCACAGAGCACCAAGCTAATCTCACTGTGCTATGTAGCTGCTTCCAACTAGCTATCTATTGTACATTTGGTAGTGCATATATGTCAATGCCACTCTCTCACTTTGTTCCAGCTTATACTTCCCCCTCCCTGTGTACTTAAGTCCATTCTCTACATCTGTGTCTTTATACCTGTCCTGCCCCCAGGTTCTTTAGAACCATTTTTTTTTTTTTAGATTCCATATATGTGTGTTAGCAAACGGTATTTTTCTCTTTCATACTTACTTCACTCTGTATGACAGTCTCTCAGTTCATCCACCTGACTACAAATAACTCAATTTCATTTCTTTTTATGGCTGAGTAATATTCCTTTGTATATATGTGCCACATCTTCTTTATCTATTCATTTGTCAATGGACACTTAGGTTGCGTCCATGTCCTGGCTATTGTAAATACTGCTGTAATGAACATTGGTACATGTCTCTTTTTGAATTATGGTTTTCTCAGGGTATATGCCCAGTAGTGGGATTGCTGGGTCATATGGTAGGAACCTCCGTACTCTTCTCCATAGTGGCTGTATCAATTTACATTCCCACCAACAGTGTAGGAGGGTTCCCTTTTCCCCACACCCTCCAGCATTTATTGTTTGTAATTTTTTTTTTGGCAGACTGCCACGTGCAGTGCCTTAATTGGATGTGTCTGGAAGCTTGACTACCCTATGTTCTTCTACAAATGGACCTTGAGAGCTTGTTTGGAGGTTCTAGCAGGGGAACACAGCTACTCATATACCCTTGATTGAAGAACAGTGCTCCTCTGTTGGGGAAGGTTGTCCTCTTCAACCGAGCGCACAGCTTCGGGAGGGATGCACATGGAGCGGTGTTGTTTTGATTTGCATTTCTCTAATTATTAGTGATGTTGAGCATCCTTTCATGTGTTTGTGGGCAATCTGTATATCTTCTTTGGAGAAATGTCTATTTACGTCTTCTGCCCATTTTTGGATTGGGTTGTTTGGTTTTTTGATACTGAGCTGCATGACCTGCTTGTATATTTTGGAAATTCATCCTTTGTAAGTTGCTTCATTTTCAAATATTTTCTCCCATTGTGAGGGTTGTCTTTTCATCCTGTTTATGGTCTCCTTTGCTGTGCAAAAGCTTTTAAGTTTCATTAGGTCCCATTTGTTATTATTTCCATTTCTCTAGGAGGTGAGTCAAAAAGGATCTTGCTGTGATTTATGTCATAGTGTTCTTCCTATGTTTTCCTCTAAGAGTTTTATACTGTCTGACCTTACATTTAGGTCTTTAGTCCATTTTGAGTTTATTTTGGTGTATGGTGTTAGGAAGTGTTCTAATTTCATTCTTTTACATGTAGCTGTTCAGTTTTCCCAGCACCACTTATTGAAGAGGCTGTCTTTTCTCCATTGTATACTTTTGCCTCCTTTAACAAAGATAAGGCGACCATGTGTGTGTGGATTTATCTCTGGACTTTCTATCCTGTTCCATTAATCTATATTTCTGATGTTGTGCCAGTACCATACTGTCTTGATTACTGTAGCTTTGTAGTATAGTCTGAGGTCAGGGAGCCTCCTTTACTCAGCTTCATTTTTCTTTCTCAAGATTGCTTTGGCTATTTGGGGTCTTTTGTGTTTCCATACAAATTGTGAAATTTTTCGTTCCATTTCTGTGAAAAATGACATTGGTAGTTTGATAAGGATTGCATTGAATCTGTAGATTGCTTTGGGTAGTAGAGTCATTTTCACAGTGTTGATTCTTCCAATCCAAAAACATGGTATATCTCTCCATCTGTTTGTATCATCTTTAATTTCTTTCATCAGTGTCACAGTTTTCTGTGTACAGGTCTTTTGTCTCCGTAGGTAGGTTTAATCCTAGGTATTTTATTCTGTTTGTTGCAGTGGTAAATGGGAGTGTTTCCTTAATTTCTCTTTCAGATTTTTCATCATTAATGTATAGGAATGCAAGAGATTTCTGTGTGATAATTTTGTATCCTGCTACTTTACCAAGTTCATTGATTAGCTCTAGTAGTTTTCTGATAGCATCTTTAGGATTCTCTATGTAAATATAATGTCATCTGCAAACAGTGACAGTTTTACTTCTTTTCTGATTTGGATTCCTTTTATTTCTTTTTCTTCTCTGATTACTGTGGCTAAAACTTCCAAAGCTATGTTGAATAATAGTTGTGAGAGTGGGCAACCTTGTCTTCTTGCTGATATTAGTAGAAATGTTTTCAGTTTTTCACCATTGAGGACGATGTTGGCTGTGGGGTTGTCACATGTAGCCTTTATTATGTTGAGGTAAGTTCTCTCTATGCCTACTTTCTGGAGGATTTTTATCATAAATGGGTGTTGAATTTTGTCAAGAGCTTTCTCTGCATCTATTGAGATGATCATATGGTTTTTATTCTTCAGTTTGTTAACATGGTATATCACATTGATTGATTTGCGTATATGAAGAATCCTTGCATTCCTGGGATAAACCCCACTTGATCATAGTGTGTGATCCTTTTAATGTGCTTTTGGATTCTGTTTGCCAGTATTTTGCTGAGGATTTTTACATCTATGTTCATCAGTGATATTGGTCTGTAGTTTTCTTTCTTTGTGACATCTTTGTCTGGTTTTGGTAGCAGGGTGATGATGGTGGCCTCGTAGAATGAGTTTGGGAGTGTTCCTCCTTCTGCTATATTTTGGAAGAGTTTGAGAAGGATAGGTGTTAGCTCTTCTCTAAATGCTTGATAGAATTCGCTTGTGAAGCCATCTGGTCCTGGGCTTTTGTTTGTTGGAAGATTTTTTTATCACAGTCTCCATTTTAGTGCTTGTGATTGGTCTGTTTATATTTTCTATTTATTCCTGGTTAAGTCTTGGAAAGTTGTGCTGTTCTAAGAATTTGTCATTTCTTCCAGGTTGCCCATTTTATTCATATATAGTTGCTTGTAGTAATCTCTCGTGATTCTTTGTGTTGCTTCAGTGTCAGTTGTTACTTCTCCTTTTTCATTTCTAAATCTGTTGATTTGAGTCTTCTCCCTTTTTTTCTTGATGAGTCTGGCTAATCGTTTTTCAATTTTGTTTATCTTCTTAAAAAACCAACTTCTAGTTTTATTGATCTTTGCTATTGTTTCCTTCATTTCTTTTTCATTTATTTCTGATCTGATCTTTATGATTTCTTTCCTTCTGCTAACTTTGGGGTTTTTTTGTTCTTCTTTCTCTAATTGCTTTAGGTGTAAGGTTAGGTTGTTTATTTGAGATGTTTCTTGAGGTAAGATTGAATTGCTATAAACTTCCCTCTTAGAACTGCTTTTGCTGCATCCTGTAGGTTTTGGGTTGTCATATTTTCATTGTCATTAGTTTCTAGGTATTTTTTGATATCCTCTTTGATTTCTTCAGTGAACTCTTGATTATTTAGTAGCATATTGTTTAGCCTCCATGAGTTTGTATTTTTTACGTTTTTTTTTTTCCTATGTAATTGATATCTAGTCTCGTAGCATTATGGTCAGAAAAGACAATATGATTTCAAATTTTCTAAATTTACCAAGGCTTGATTTGTGATCCAAGATATGATCTATCCTGGAGAGTGTTCCATGAGTACTTGAGAAGAAAGTGTATTCTCTTGCTTTTAGATGGAATGTCCTATAAATATCAATTAAGTCCATCTTGTTTAATGTGTCATTTAAAGCTTGTGTTTCCTTATTTATTTTCATTTTGGTTGATCTGTCCATTGGTGAAAGTGGGGTGTTGTAGTCCCCTAGTATGAATGTGTTACTGTCGATTTCCCCTTTTATGGCTTTTAGCGTTTGCCATATGTATTGAGGTGCTCCTATGTTGGGTGCCTATATATTTACAATTGTTATATCTTCTTCATGGATTGATCCCTTGATCATTATGTGTTGCTCTTCTTTGGCTCTTCTAATAATCTTTATTTTAAAGTCTATTTTGTCTTATATGAGAATTACTACTCCAGCTTTCTTTTGATTTCCATTTGCATAGAATATCTTTTTCCATCCCCTTACTTTCAGTCTGTATGTGTCCCTAGGTCTGAAGTGGGTCTCTTATAGACAGCATATATACGAGTCTTGTTTTTGCCTCCATTCAGACAGTCTATGTCTTTTGGTTGAACATTTAATCAATTTACATTAAGGTAACTATTGAAATGTATGTTATGTTCCTATTACCGTTTTCTTAATTGTTTTGCATTTGTTATTGTAGGTCCTTTTCTTCTCTTGTGTTTCCTGCCTAGAGAAGTTCCTTTAGCATTTGTTGTAAAGCTGGTTTGGTGGTGCTGAATTCTCTTACCTTTTGCTTGTTTGTAATGGTTTTAATTTATCCATCAAATCTCAGTAAGAATCTTTTTGGGTAGAGTAATCTTGGTTGTAGGTTTTTCCCTTTCATCACTTTACATATGTCCTGCCACTACCTTGTAGCTTGCAGAGTTTCTGCTGAAAATCAGCTGTTAGCCTTATGGAGATTCCCTTGTATATTATTTGTTGCTTTTCCCTTGACGCTTTTAATATTTTTTCTTTGAATTTAATTTTTGACCATTTGATTAATACGTATCTTGGCATGTTTCTCCTTGGATTTATCCTGTATGGGACTCTCTGCCCTTCCTGTACTTGATTGGCTATTTCCTTTCCCATATTAGGGAAGTTTTCAATTAAAATCTCTTCAAATATTTTCTCAGTCCCTTTGTTTTTCTCTTCTTTTTCTGGGACCCCTATAATTTGAATGTTGGTGCATTAATTTTTTCCCAGATATCTCTGAGGCTGTCAATTCTTTTCATTCATTTTTCTTTATTCTGCTCTGTGGTAGTTATTTCTATTATTTTATCTTCTAGGTCACTTATCTGTTCTTCTGCCTCAGTTATTCTGCTATTGATTCCTTCGAGAGAATTTTTAATTTCATTTATTGTATTGTTCATCATTGTTTGTTTGCTCTTTAGTTCTGCTAGGTCCTTGTTAAACGTTTCTTGTATTTTCTCCATTCTATTTCCAAGATTTGGGATCATCTTTACTATCATTACTCTGAATTCTTTTTCAGGTAGACTGCCTATTTCCTCTTCATTTTTTTGGTCTACTGTGTTTTTACCTTGCTTCCTCATCTGCTGTGTATTTCTCTGTCTTCTCATTTTGTTTAAATTACTGTGTTTGGGGTCCCCTTTCACAGACTGCCCATTTGTGGTTCCTGTTTTTTTTTTGGTTTCTGCCCCCAGTGGGTAAGGTTGGTTCATTGTGTTGTGTAGGCTTCCTGGTGGAGGGGACTGGTGCCTGTGTTCTGGTGGAGGAGGCTGGATCTTGTCTTTCTGGTGGGCAGGACTGCGTCTGCTGGTGTGTTTTGGGGTGTCTGTGAACTTATTATGATTTGAAGCAGCCTCCCTGCTAATGGGTGGGGTTGTGTTCCTGTCTTGCTAGTTGTTTGACATGACTTGTCCAGCACTGTAGCTTGCTGGTCGTTTAGTGGAGCTGGTTCTTAACATTGAGATGGGGATCTCTGGGAGAGCTCTTGCCGATTGATATTACATGGGGCCAGGAGGTCTCCGATGGTCCAATTTCCTGAACTCGGCTCTCTCTCCTTAGAGGCTCAGGACTTACAGCCGGCCGGAGCACCAAGACACTGTCAACCACGCGGCTATTTCCTTGCAGGAGGAGAAGAAAAGAGCAGACAGCAAACATCACCCATTCAGACAGGACCTAAAGCTCAAAGAACCAGGAACCTTTTTTCGCTCTCCAACTTGTCTAGAAGTGATGCCAGCAGCCAGTGTGCAGGGCTGCCCCAAGGGAGAGCTAGTACTCATTTTCAGTATAATCATACATAAGGTCTTTATCTTCCTTCACTTTAGTTATTTTAATTTGTAAAATGGAAGTGAATTAGTACCTATCTTAGAGGGTTATTGTGATGATAAAATGTGATGGTACATTTAAAGAGATGATGCTGCAAGAAGTACCCGGATCATCCTTTCTGTTTCAACTTGCATTATCCTCACTGGCTGTAATATTCTTGAGGACAGGGATTCCTCTGTTCAATTTTAAATCCCCAGGCCCCTGTCAAATGTTGCATGCACCTTAAATCTTTGTTGAAGGAAGTAAAGAAAGAAATCAGGGAAGAAACAAAGAAGGAGTGATGGAAAGTAGGAAGGGAATGGAAAGAAGGAACCAAAGGACAAAGGGGAAAGGGAGGGAGAAAAGGAGGGAAAAAAGAACTGTGAGTCCAGAATAATTTTATGAGTAATGTCAGATTGTTTATTCAAGTGCTTAATGTGTGAGTTAGTAAAAATTGTAAACCATTGATTGAAGATAAAGAGAAAAAACTCCATATATTCATAGATGCCTATAATTGCTATTAAATAATAATTTATGATTATCAAAGGGAGTAAAGAAGAGTAGACATCATCCTCCTAGCTCTGTGCTTTGGGACTAGGCTATAAAGCAGTGTATATTGGAGCGATTTGCAAGAGTAGTGCAAAATGCATCCTTCATTCTTCACAATATTCTTACTTGACTTGCTCAGTTTACATCTCAGGCCCAATCATTATAATTCCTTTTGCCTACCCAACAACAACTGTTCTCAGTTTTGACAGGGATTATTTTGCTAATTTTTTAAAGCATTCAAATTTTCTTTTGGAGAGTCTATTTTTTCTGTTTATTAATTTATGCTATTTATTATTATTTTCCTTCTCTTTCATTCAAAATAATTTGCAATTATTTTATTACCTTCTTGTAATAGATGATTAGATAACTGATTTTCAGCCTTTCTTTTTAAATATATGCATTTGAAATTAAATCTTTTTTTCTCTTCATGACCTTAATGCCTTTCCACAATTATATTTTATCATCTTTCAGCTCAAAATTCTTACTAATTTCAATTATGACCAAGTCTCCAATCTGTTTGACTCATGGGTTATTTAGAAATGTATTACTTAATTTCCAAACATTTATGAAAGAATTTTCAGAGTATATTTTATTATTGGTTTTTTTTGATTAAATCTTCTGGTTTCAGATATCATAACCTAATGATTTCATTTTTTAAAAATGTTTGATACATGCTTTATGAGTCAATATGAGTGAATCTTTAAAATGTTCTATATGCATTTTAAAATAATATATTTTGGCAGTTATTGGGTATAGTAATATTTTTTCTTTTTTGTTTTTTTGTTTTTAATTTTTATTTATATTGGAATACAGTTGATTAACAATGTTGTGTTAGTTTCAGGTGTACAGCAGAGTGATTCATTTATACATATACATATATCTATTATTTTGGTATAGTAATTTAATCCTCCTGCTGATCTAATAAGGAGGGTATTATCGTAATTATCCTATTATTCACATTTTACAGGAGAGAATATTGAGACAGAAAGGTTAAATAATTTGTCCATATTCATATGGCTTGTAAAACAGTGCAGCTCCCAGAGAATTAGGTCCAGAGTATGTCCTCTTAAGCTATGTTCTTTTATTTTTTTATATAATAGTAATACAAATATTTCATTAACGAATGAAGGAAAAATATATGAAAACTTTTAGGTTAGGAAATATGAAGACTCAGTGGTGAAATGTTATGTAATCATGAGAAAGGAGAATTACATTTTTCCCCCATGTGACACCAAGGGGTATGTAAAGAGTAAAAAAAAGGTTGCAAAGAAATAACACTAAAATGAATTTCTAATATACAGAACTATCTGGAGAAAATAGACTTCTTTAAGAATGATAAGACTTTCCTAACCTAGGACTTTCAAATGAGCTGAAGGACCACTAAGTACAGGGAGTACTTAGAGAGTACTTGAGCTTATATGCCACATATATTTTAGCCACTATCACTAATATCTCCTGTAGTCAGAAGATTCTATGAATATGAAAACTGGCACTATGAATCAGCTAATGTTTCATATTCTTACTGGACCCTTATATTTCCCTTGAAATACTGGTTTTCCTGGAGAAATAACACTTGAGTTGGGAGTGTTATGGTAGGTCATCAAACACTGCATTTTTGTCAAATGTTAAGTACAAGAAATATTGTGTTTATGTGTCCTGTTTTTAGTCAATAATGAAAGCCATAAAAATGATTAAATCTTAGGAAAAATAGAGTCCCTGTAGAAAAATGAAAACAACATATACCTAAGAAAAAGCAAGCTGAGGAGAAGCATTAAATAAATACTAAAAAATAAAACAAAACTCATAAAGAAATACTAAAATAATGCCTTATTCTGCCTATCCACCTCCTTCCCTGAGTCACAGATAATTCAGGTTGTAACTAGATTTAGAAATAAGAATCCAGTGTCTAAAAAGGTTGGCAAATACCTGACAAATTCAAGGTGAATTATCATGTACCCCAATAACTAATACCAAGAGAAGATTAAGAACTTACAGGAAAACCAAAGCAACATGCTTTGCAATAATGAGGAAATTGTAACAGGTCACAAGGAGCTATTAACTCTATTAACTTGCCAGCATTATGTCTCAAAAGGGGTCAGGAGAAACTTCTGTGTGTTTTTGTCTTGTGGGACAAGATGGTTGTGGTGACTGAAACTCAGAAGGTTTGTTAAAATTCATCCGGACTTGAGATATCATGAAGGTACAGAGTTAATCCACGTACCCTCCGCTATTCACTAGGCTCAGTCTCCTGAGATCTGGCCAATTACACCAACTCAATTGATCAGGAGATACCTGGGATCACTAACACTGTTGTCAGTATCATAGCCAGCTACAGGATCCATTGTCTTACAGAGGAGCAGGTGATTGCCAACCAGAAGTACCAAACTGTAGCCAGAAACATGGCAGGATATGAATAGTGCAGATGGCCCTCTGGCTAGCCAGCTGTGCAGGCTTGACCTAGTCATTTTACTAAGCCCAAATTTTTTTAAAAATCCCTCATTTTTTGTAATTGAAAATTTGAAATTGAAATTGAAAACACCATTTGTCAAGTTGAGTTAGAGTTGTCCTGTACTAAAACTGGATTTCTGGAACAAATGTCAAAAACATGATCGTGCTTGTCTTAGTGTTTTTTCCCTTTTTAAATATACAGTTTTAAAATTTGCTACCCAAATACCAAGGGAGACAGAGCGAATATGAATATGAAAAATTATATTGTTCAACAATACTTGTACTTTTTACCTTTTCAGTTATTTTATTAATATGTTTTAGTTCTGAGGGCAAAGAGGTTACTTAACAGCTTTTCTTGTGAGGGGTTATAAAAGCTGCATGATGATTTTGAATCAATGTTTATATAATATAAGGCTGTGCAACTTTACACTGCAATATATTCTCACTATATTCCGAGTGCTCTTTTGGTAAACAGCACCCTATATTATGGAGGATTTTGACAAACTTAACAATCTCTAACAGGTTAATCAGCAGGGACAGGACCTAAGACATAAGGGCTTATAATGAGATGCAGTAGAGGAATTTAAGAGATTTTAGCTTAGAAACATTCTCAGTGATTTCAAATTAATGAAGTTCCGTTGCACAGAGGAATCAATTTTGCATTGATTCCAACTGGAAAATCAATGATCAGTACGTGATATTTCAGGGAGCCAGATTTTGGTTCCAAGTGAGAAAGAACCAGATATTAGAAATTGAAAATACCTGTCACCCGGAGCTGAAGTCTAATGGCGACTTTTTAGATGCAGTTATACTGCTGTGGGTTGCGAATTGAACCAATTTTCCCCTATTCTCCCGTTCAACTCCATGTTCATGCTATTTTCTGAGGGACGTTTCATAATGGGACTGGAATTAAAGTAGCTAAATCTACTCAAAGTACAACTGGGAAATATATAAATCGCCTTCCCTGAAGTCAACACAAAAGTTTAAAAAAATTCTATGATAGCTGTATTTAAAAAACACTGTATGAGGTCACGAGACTTTTATTTCCATAAAACAAGGAAGTAAAATTTGATTCTTTCTAAGCCTCATAGAGCTGTAGAAGTCTGTAAAATGCTCTTAATTAAGGTAATAATGTTAGCATTGGCTCTGTCCTTACAAGAGGAACATGAAGAAAACTGCATAAGAGCACAAATCATAGTTTTTGAGTGGAAAAGAAAAAAAAGCTCAACCTGTTGAAATGGTTCTTGAACTGTAGAGTTAAATTTGAATTTTAAGGGTCTTGAATTACCATGTAGAAATTAGGATATATTTGTGCAAATAAAGAGATTTTATGAAGCTTAATTAATATCATGGTTGGTTATTCATCAGATACTTAGTAGCTGCTCAGAATGGCTCACTTGCTGCCACCATGTCAAGGGAAAACAATTCTTCAGTGAGTGATCAGAACAATCAGAGAATCAAAGGAAATTGGTTCAAACTGCAACTTTATCACAATCCTACAGATTATATTTGGGAAAATCAATTATATCACTTTAACTTCCATTTCTTACTTTAGAAAATGCATATAGTAATAGTGCCTGCCTACAATGAATTGTTGTAAATACTAAATGAGATAATTCAAATAAACACTGCTCATTATCTTCATTATTATTAATGCAACTACTCTAAACTATTAGATATTTGTAAAATAAATCAGTATTGACTATAGCAAAATGTTCTCACGGTCTCATTTAAATGTCTACTATATCTATCAATATTCAAATAGCTCTAATTATAAGAAGAGAACATGGACAAACATTTGTTATCTGGAATGGAAAACAGCAATCTTTAATTTTACATACTATAGGGTTTTTTTCCCCCTTTTCTTTCTCTTTCTTTTTTTGTTTGAACCCACCAGAAACTGAACTACAGTAGTCACAATAAATATTTATTAAATGAGCATTGAATAAATGGATTCATTTTTCTTTGCAGCTGTGCTTTAAATAAATATAAGCTGATGGGGCAAATAACCTATGAAAAAACAAGCTAAATTATGTATTTTAAGTCAAATAACTCAGTTTAGTCTTCACATGCCCCATTATAAAGTTTTAGGCCATACAATTTTCCATATAATTTTATAGTATTAATCCGTGTTCTGTGACAATTGAAAGGATGTTGTGGTTTTTTGTTTTATTTTGTTTTGCTGTTGTTTTTATTGTGAGATACTCTTTCATCAATTTTTGCTTAGATAGTACTGCCAGAATCTCAATAGCTTACAAGTACACACGTTCATCTCTCATCCTTAGACCTGCGGACCAGCAGCAGATACTCTGCTCCAGGCGCAGGCTTGCTCCAGGTCTGTTCACACATCCTCATTCACCCACCCAGGAAGAAAAAGCAACTACCGCATGGAATGTGCTTTTTTTTACTACAGATGAGAGCAGCCAAGAAGCTAAGTAATATTGAGCAAGAGCCCACACATATATGTCATGCCTACTCACATTTCACTTGCTAAAAGCAAGTCACAAGGCCAAGTACAACATCCATGAGATGGGAAAGTATATTCCCTCCATGGGGATCAGGGGGCAGGTGAATATTTACTTCCCAGTAATACCATCAATCAGAGTCACATTTTATAGGCTGTCTGTGCTATCCAAGTACTGCAGTATTTCACACATTTTGAAAAGATGTTTTTAAATGAAAGCAGTAGAAAAATATTCTTGGTATTAAGCTATTGTCATAATGGGACTTAAGTTTTGTTTTTACCTTATGCATCATGCTATATACGGTAAGTGGTTAGAATGAGAAAATAACATCGTAGAATTAGTCTATGTATATTATAACATGAAATTTAAGTGTGTTTATTTTTATTTTCAGCCTTATCACGCAGCATGCAGGATCTTAGCTCCCAGACTAGGGATCGAGCCCGTGTCCCCTGCACTGGAAGTGCGGATTCTTAACCACTGGGCCATCAGGGAAGTCCCTAAGTGTGTTTATTTTTATCTGCCAGAGCCAGAACTCATTTGACCTGAAAATTGCAACATAAGCCCTTATTTTTCAAATTTAATTTTTAAAATTTAAATTAAATGGTAGTGAGAGATTTTTATCATTAGTATAGATATTTTGTAGTACTTAACTTAATAATTCAGAATTAAAATGTTTTGAGTAGTGGAGTTGCATGGGGCTAAGAATATTAACTAAGGAGTTAACTGCTGGCTATGTCATATCATGTCTTCCCAAACCACCATGATGATTCTGGGTGATATTTGTGTAACAACAGTAGTTAGACTCCAAGAAATAACAACTAGGAATACAAATACGCCAACATATTAACCATTTCTTTAATACTTTTAAGTTTTAAATATCTGGAAAATACATTTATATAAACTTTAGATTTATTTAGATCTTCAGTTTGCAAACCTTATAGTAATAGCATGTCCTATGTGTGTAAATTTGTTATATTATACCACTACCATTTATAATGTCCTCCATCTAGATATCTAAATATATACATACCAGTTATACATTTAGCAGTGTGACAAAATATTTTATTTCAAATTCCATTGATGACAATATTCCAAATTATGTTCAATGCTATATATTTACTTTCCATATATCTTTATGATTATATATATATGTATATATATATGTATATATATATGTGTGTGGAGAGAGAGAGCATTATATTTATATTCATGCTAAATGTTTTCTGAGGAAATGCATGATATTTAATTACCTTCTAAATTTAAAAGACTCACATTTACTCTACTCATTTACTCATATTTTTGTTTGTTTCTTGGCTGTGGGGCTTATGGGATCTTAGTTCCCCAACCTGGGATCAAACCCGGGCCCCCAGCAGTGAAAGTGCCCAGTCCTAACCACTAGACCACCAGGGAATTCCCTACAAATTATTTTTACAAATGATTTTAGCAGTTTTAACTTTGGCTAAAAATTACATATCAAATCTGGGTTGCTTACAAATGCCTCAATGAATAACATTTTCTTTATATCTGTGAACAACAAAGACTTATAACTCATATTTAGTGAACATATAACGATATTGTCATGAATCGTTACAATTAGAGAGCATGGATTCACTATTTGCCTTCATCTATGAATATTAGACTATGGGCAAATTATTTATTTTTATTTGTTCTCAGAATTATGTAGCTAGCCCCATCTACAAAGGTCTAGTTAAGACATTGATTTCTCATAATATTGAGTTTAGAATCATCCCATATTTTCTGCTGCAAAAAATGTTTCAGAAAGAAAAGTAATTATGACCATATTGTATACAACATTAAACAAACTCTTTGCTCATAATCAAGTGATTGAAAACTTTCAATAATTTGTTTAATCAATCACAAATAATAATCATTTGATTCTTCCCAATGTTATGAGAACTCAAGTCAATGCCTTACTTGAAAACATGAGCATTATTGGTTTATTAAGTTTGTAATTAAGATATTATCAGTGTCATTTCCAGAGTAACTGATAGATGAAAATTAAAGATGAGAGAGAGAGAGAAAGAAACTCTATGAAATAATTTAGGTAAATATTAAAAGGGCGTTTTAAAAACATGCCAGTCACAACTCTAAAGATTTGCTTCAGAGATAGATTTAATGACTTTAGAATTTCCTCTAGTGTAATCTTTTAGTACTTGATCTTTTTGAAAAAGAAGTTGGCCATGATTGGTGATCTTGGTATCCAGATATATAAGATGAGGTTCTCAGGTAAAATATTGCCTTTGGTAGAACAGAACAAATCCTCCCTTAACCTCTGATTGACATTTAACGGATGAGAGTGCATTCAGGGTACCAGAGTTATGGTATATAGATGGAAATAGCATTGATATAAAAATGCAGTCATGGTGGAGTTTAACATCAAGGCCATGCCTAGACAAACAAAAATAATTGCACAAAAGCCTTGAATGTGCTATTTCTACCATCTTAATAATCCATTGGACTTTCTGTAATAAAAAAGATTATTTAATAATCTAATAAAGCAATATCACAGTATGAATGGTATGTGAACTGACATAAATGACAACTGGGTTTGACTTAAAAATGTCACTTATTAATTATGATGTTTAGTTGTGTAATATTCAGCTTTCTCAATACATTGTAAGTACCGTGACTGAAGAGGCCATGTTGGTTTTCTTTATTATCTTAAATCCAACGTATAGGACAGTATTTGGAACAAGTAGGCACCAAATAAATACATGTGAAATAAGATAATGAATGGTGTCTACAGTTTTATATATCTTAGGCACTATTAACTCATTCATTCTTTAAATAAATATTTATTGATCACTTGCTAGCCACTTAGAATGTATCAATAAGTAAGACACACAGAAAGTCCTGCCTTATTGTACTTACATTGTATAAGGGAAAATGGACCATTACAATAAGCAATAAATAAATAATTTTATAGTATGTTAGAAACCAATAAGTGATTCTGAAAAAGGAAAAGAAAAGTGAATAGCCTACTATACTGGGGATTAGAAATTTTAAGTCAGAGTCCAGGGCAGATTGCTGTGTTAACCTATAGAAATGCTAGGTTCATTCCTTGGCTTTGCTACTCATTAGCTTCATGACCTCATTTTCTAAGACCCTTCTGCAAAATTAGTTATCTCAAAATTTACTGTGAGGTGCTTGCAACGGTAACATTCTATTACTCTATGTCTAAGGTAAGCAACTCTGATCTATCACTGAGGATAAATCAGTGATATAAATGATTGTTAGAATCTAAGAATTCAAATGAGGGCATCATATTAAACCCCAAAACCCTGACTTTGATAATGTATAAACAAAACATATTTGGCATGCTTGAAACTCAGGACTAATTTTATACATCACCCAGAATCTCTGCATATGAAAAGTTGTTAATTATGTCATAGAATTTCTACAGTTATTAAAACTAATACAGTGGTAAGCATGAAATTACTTCACAGGAGAACATGAAGAAAGTAACATTTTATAATGTTATATAATACTATTTTATATTTATGAGGTGATATAATGCCAAGTTTGCTTGGTTTTCTGGAATACAAAATTGTGATATAAAAAATGATAGGGGCTTCCCTGGTGGTGCAGTGATTGAGAGTCCGCCTGCCGATGCAGGGGACACAGGTTCGTGCCCCGGTCCGGGAAGATCCCACATGCCGCGGAGCGGCTGGGCCTGTGAGCCACGGCCGTTGAGCCTGCGCGTCCGGAGCCTGTGCTCCGCAACACGAGAGGCTACAACAGTGAGAGGCCCACATACTGCAAAAAAAAAAAAAAAAAAAAAAAAAAAAATTAGATATTCATAGTCTGGGTGTAATGTGCTGGATATACTGCCTGTCTACACTTTTCCAGGTGGTTCTTCAAACTAAAGCTTAACTACTTAAGAATTTCAAATATGACAAATAGCTTTTGAAGTTGACTTTTGTGTGTGAGTCAGAGAAACACAACATGGAACATGAGTAAAAACAGCTCACAGAAACAAGGTTTAAGATCTGACATTTCTAAGCAGCAGGTTTCTTCTGTCCTCTAGGAGATAAACAAAACTACTGAAAACCCCATTAGGTATATTTATAGCCTGGATTTAATGTCCAGGATGTAAACTAAGATGCCAGAGTGCCAGCTACCAACTTTGGGATGGAAGAAAACAGCTTCTCACAGTGAACATTTTCATCCTTTTCTCATCAATATTCCAAAAACATGGCACCTTAATCTTTCATGAAGCACAGGGGGAGACTTCTTTTAGATTACTTTCAATGAAAAATTTTATTTTTTTGTAAAACATTTTCTGTGGAAAATTCACTGACCTGTTTTCTATTATACTTACTTATTCTTGGATATGGGGAGAGTGGGTTAGGGAAGCAGTGTTCAGACCTTTTCATGGGTCCTCAAATGGAAAAGAAACATGTGAATTAATAGCTAATGCTGTAGGAAGTGTACCAATGAGATATTCTAGGAAGAACAACTGTAGCTACTGGGAGGTGTGTGAAAACCAAAGAATATCTCATGTTTTAAATAATTGTAGTAGTTATAGGGTATCTAAAATACACTTTTCCATATAGCTTCAAGGGGTCTAACTAGTATATGTTATGGACTGTTTGTGTCCCCCCCAAATTCATATGCTGATGCCTTAATCTTCATTGTTGTTATATTTGGGGTAAGGAAATAATTAAGGTTAAATGAGGTCATAAGGATGGGACCCTGATCCCATAGGATTGATGGCTTTATTAAGAGTCACCAGAGAGCTCTCTCTCTCATTCCTTTTTTTTTTTTTTACATCTTTATTGGAGTATAATTGCTTTACAATGGTGTGTTAGTTTCTGCTTTATAACAAAGTCAATCAGTTATATGTATGTTCCCATATCTCTTCCCTCTTACATCTCCCTCCCTCCCACCCTCCCTATGACACCCCTCTAGGTGGTCACAAAGCACCGAGCTGATCTCCCTGTGCTATGCAGCTGCTTCCCACTAGCTATCTACCTTAAATTTGGTAGTGTATATATGTCCATGCCTCTCTATCACTTTGTCACAGCTTGCCATTCCCCCTACCCATATCCTCAAGTCCATTCTCTAGTAGGTCTGTGTCTTTATTCCTGTCTTACCCCTAGGTTCTTCATGACATTTTTTTGTCTTAAATTATATATATATATATAGATAGATAGATAGATAGATAGATATAGATATGTGTGTGTTAGCATACGGAATTTGTCTTTCTCTTTCTGACTGACCTTACTCTGTATGACAGAATCTAGGTCCATCCACCTCATTACAAATAGCTCAATTTCATTTCCTTTTATGGCTGAGTAATATTCCATTGTATATATGTGCCACATCTTCTTTATCCATTCATCTGATGATGGACACTTAGGTTGCTGCCATCTCCTAGCTATTGTAAATAGAGCTGCAAAAGACATTTTGGTACATGACTCTTTTTGAATTATGGTTTTCTCAGGGTATATGCCCAGTAGTGGGGTTGCTGGGTCATATGGTAGTTCTATTTGTAGTTTTTTAAGGAACCTCCATACTGTTCTCCATAGTGGCTGTACCAATTCACATTCCCACCAGCAGTGCAAGAGTGATCCCTTTTCTCCACTCCCTCTCCAGCATTTATTGTTTCTAGATTTTTTGATGATGGCCATTCTGACTGGTGTGAGATGATACCTCATTGTAGTTTTGATTTGCATTTCTCTAATGATTAATGATGTTGAGCATTCTTTCATGTGTTTGTTGACAATCTGTATATCTTCTTTGGAGAAATGCCTATTTAGGTCTTCTGCCCATTTTTGGATTGGGTTGTTTGTTTTTTTGTTATTGAGCTGCATCAGCTGCTTATAAACTTTGGAGATTAATCCTTTGTCAGTTGCTTCATTTGCAAATATATTCTCCCATTCTGAGGGTTGTCTTTTCGTCTTGTTTATGGTTTCTTTGCTGTGCAAAAGCTTTGAAGTTTCATTAGGTACCATTTTTTTATTTTTATTTCCATTTCTCTAGGAGGTGGGTCAAAAAGGGTCTTGCTGTGATTTATGTCATAGAGTGTTCTGCCTGTGTTTTCCTCTAAGAGTTTGATAGTTTCTTGCCTTACATTTAGGTCTTTAATCCATTTTGAGCTTATATTTGTGTATGGTGTTAGGGAGTGTTCTAATTTCATTCGTTTACATGTAGCTGTTCAGTTTTCCCAGCACCACTTATTGAAGAGGCTGTCTGTCCTTTCTCCACTGTATATTCCTGCCTCCTTCATCAAAGATAAGGTGACCATATGTGCGTGGGTTTATCTCTGGCCTTTCTATCCTGTTCCATTAATCTATCTTTCTGTTTCTGTGCCAGTACCATACTGTCTTGATTACTGTAGCTTGGTAGTATAGTCTGAAGTCAGGGAGCCTGATTCCTCCAGCACCATTTTTCGTTCTCAAGATTGCTTTGGCTATTCGGGGTCTTTTCTGTTTCCAAAACAATTGTGCAGTTTTTGTTCTAGTTCTGTGAAAAATGCCAGTGGTAGTTTGATAGGGATTGCATTGAATCTGTAGATTGCTTTGGGTACTATAGTCATTTTCACAATGTTGATTCTTCCAATCCAAGAACATGGTATATCTCTCCATCTATTTGTATCATCTTTAGTTTCTTTCATCAGTGTCTTATAATTTTCTGCATACAGGTCTTTTGTCTCCTTAGGTAGGTTTATTCCTAGATATTTTATTCTTTTTGTTGCAGTGGTAAATGGGAGTGTTTTCTTAATTTCAATTTCAGATTTTTCATCATTAGTATATAGGAATGCCAGAGATTTCTGTGCATTAATTTTGTATCCGGCTACTTTACCAAATTCATTGATTAGCTCTAGTAGTTTTCTGGTAGCATCTTTATGATTCTCTATGTATAGTATCATGTCATCTGCAAACAGTGACAGCTTTACTTCTTCTTTTCCGATTTGGATTCCTTTTATTTCCTTATCTTCTCTGACTGCTGTGGCTAAAACTTCCAAAACTATGTTGAATAAGAGTGGTGAGAGTGGACAACCTTGTCTTGTTCCTGATCTTAGTGGAAATGCTTTCAATTTTTCACCATTGAGGACGATGTTGGCTCTGGGTTTGTCATATATGGCGTTTATTAGGTTGCAGAAATTTCCCTCTATGCCTACTTTCTGCAGGGTTTTTATCATAAATGGGTGTTGAATTTTGTCAAAAGCTTCTCTGCATCTATTGAGATGATCATATGGTTTTTCTCCTTCAATCTGTTAATATGGTTAATCACATTGATTGATTTGCATATATGGAAGAAACCTTGCATTCCTGGGATAAACCCCACTTGATCATGGTGTATGATCCTTTTAATGTGCTGTTGGATTCTGTTTGCTAGTATTTTGTTGAGGATTTTTGCATCTATGTTCATCAGTGATATTGGTCTGTAGTTTTCTTTCTTTGTGACATCTTTGTCTGGTTTTGGTATCAAGGTGATGGTGGCCTCGTAGAATGAGTTTGGGAGTGTTCCTCCTTCTGCTATATTTTGGAAGAGTTTGAGAAGGATAGGTGTTAGCTCTTCTCTAAATGTTTGATAGAATTCACCTGTGAAGCCATCTGGTCCTGGGCTTTTGTTTGTTGGAAGATTTTTAATCACAGTTTCAATTTCAGTGCTTGTGATTGGTCTGTTTATATTTTATATTTCTTCCTGATTCAGTCTTGGCAGGTTGTGCATTTCTAAGAATTTGTCATTTCTTCCACGTTGTCCATTTTATTGGCATAGAGTTGCTTGTAGTAATCCCTCATGATCTTTTGTATTTCTGCAGTGTCAGTTGTTACTTCTCCTTTTTCATTTCTAATTCTATTGATTTGGGTCTTCTCCCTTTTTTTCTTGATGAGTCTGGCTAATGGTTTATCAATTTTGTTTATCTTCTGAAAGAACCAGCTTTTAGTTTTATTGATGTTTGCTATCGTTTCCTTCATTTCTTTTTCATTTATTTCTGATCTGAGTTTTATGATTTCTTTCCTTCTGCTAACTTTGGGAGTTTTTTGTTCTTCTTTCTCTAATTGCTTTAGGTGCAAGGTTAGGTTGTTTATTAGAGATTTTTCCTGTTTCTTAATGTAGGATTGTATTGCTATAAACTTCCCTCTTAGAACTGCTTTTGCTGCATCCCATAGGTTTTGGGTCATCTTGTCTCCATTGTCATTTGTTTCTAGGTATTTTTTTATTTCCTCTTTGATTTCTTCAGTGATCACTTCATTATTAAGTGGTGTATTGTTTAGCCTCCATGTGTTTGTATTTTTTACAGATCGTTTCCTGTAATTGATATCTAGTCTCATGGCATTGTGGTCGGAAAAGATACTTGATACAATTTCAATTTTCTTAAATTTACCAAGGCTTGATTTGTGACCCAAGATATGATCTATCCTGGAGAGTGTTCCATGAGCACTTGAGAAAAATGGGTATTCTGTTGTTTTGGGATGGAGTGTCCTATAAATATCAATTAAGTCCATCTTGTTTAATGTACCATTTAAAGCTTGTGTTTCCTTATTTATTTTATTTTTGGATGATCTGTCCATTGGTGAAAGTAGGGTGTTAAAGTCCCCTACTATGAATGTGTTACTGTCAATTTCCCCTTTTATGGCTGTTAGTATTTGCCTTATGTATTGAGGTGCTCCTATGTTGGGTGCATAAATATTTACAATTGTTATATCTTCTTCTTGGATCGATCCCTTGATCATTATGTTGTGTCCTTCTTTTTCTCTTCTAATAGTCTTTATTTTAAAGTCTATTTTGTCTGATATGAGAATTGCTACTCCAGCTTTCTTTTGGTTTCCATTTGCATGGAATATCTTTTTCCATCCCCTTACTTTCAGTCTGTATGTGTCCCTAGGTCTGAAGTGGGTTTCTTGTAGACAGCATATATATGGGTCTTGTTTTTGTATCCATTCAGCCAATCTCTGTCTTTTGGTGGATGCATTTAGTCCATTTTCATTTAAGGTAATTATCGATATGTATGTTCCTATTCCCATTGTCTTAATTGTTTTGGGTTCGTTACTGTAGGTCCTTTTCTTCTCTTGTGTTTCTTGCCTAGAGAAGTTCTTTTAGCATTTGTTGTAAAGCTAGTTTGGTGGTGCTCAACTCCCTCAGCTTTTGCTTGTCTGTAAAGGTTTTAATTTCTCCATCAAATCTGAATGAGATCCTTGCTGTGTAGAGTAATCTTGGGTGCAGTTTTTTTCTCCTTCATCACTTTAAATATGTCCTGCCAGTCCCTTCTGGCTTGCAGAGTTTCTGCTGAAAGGTCAGCTGTTAACCTTATGGGGATTCCCTTGTATGTTATTTGTTGTTTTTCCCTTGCTGCTTTTAATATGTTTTCTTTGTATTTAATTCTTGACAGTTTGATTAATATGTGTCTTGCCGTATTTCTCCTTGGATTTTTCCTGTATGGGACTCTCTGTGCTTCCTGGACTTGATTAACTATTTCCTTTCCCATATTAGGGAAGTTTTCAACTATAATCTCTTCAAATATTTTCTCAGTCCCTTTCTTTTTCTCTTCTTCTTCTGGAACCCCTATAATTCAAATGTTGGTGTGTTTACTTTTGTCCCAGAGGTCTCTGAGACTGTCCTCAGTTCTTTTCATTCTTTTTTCTTTATTCTGCTCTGCAGTAGTTATTTCCACTATTTTATCTTCCAGGTCACTTATCCGTTCTTCTGCCTCAGTTATTCTGCTATTGATCCCATCTAGAGTATTTTTAATTTCATTTATTGTGTTTTTCATCATTGCTTTTTTCATCTTTAGTTCTTCTAGGTCCTTTTTAAATGTTTCTTGCATTTTGTCTATTCTATTTCCAAGATTTTGGATCTTCTTTACTATCATTATTCTGAATTCTTTTTCAGGTAGACTGCCTTTTTCCTCTTCATTTGTTATGCCTGGTGGGTTTTTATCTTCCTCCTTTATCTGCTGAGTGTTTTTCTGTCTTCTCATTTTGCTTATCATACTGTGTTTGCGGTTCGTAGTTCCCGTTGTTTTTGGTGTCTGTCCCCAGTGGCTAAAGTTGGTTCAGTGGGTTGTGTTGGCTTCCTGGTGGAGGGTCTAGTGCCTGTGTTTTGGTGGAAGAGGCTGGATCTTGTCTTTCTGGTGGTCAGGTCCACGTCTGTTGGTGTGTTTTGGGGTGTCTGTGGATTTATTATGATTTTAGGCAGCCTCTCTGCTAATGGGTGGGGTTATGTTCCTGTCTTGCTAGTTGTTTGGCATAGGGTGTCCAGCACTGTAGCTTGCTGGTCGTTGAGTGAAGCTGGGTGCTGGTGTTGAGATGGAGATCTCTGGGAGATTTTCGCTGTTTGATATTATGTGGAACTTGGAGGTCTCTTTTGGACCAGTGTCCTGAAGTTGCCTGTCCCACCTCAGAGGCACAGCACTGACTCCTGGCTGCAGCACCAAGAGCCTTTCATCCACACGGCTCAGAATAAAAGGGAGAAAAAGTGGAAGGAAGGAAGGAAGGAAGGAAGGAAAGAAAGGAAGGAAGGAAGAAAGGAGGGTGGGAGGGAGGAGGGAAGGAAGGAAAGAGGAAAGGAAGGAAAGAAAGAAGATAAAATAAAATAAGATAAAATAAAATTATTAAAAAATAATTATCAAAAAAAAAAGGACGGATAGAACCCTCGGACAAATGGTGGAAGCATAGTTATACAGACAAAATCTCACACAGAAGCATACACATACACACTCACAAAAAGAGGGAAAGGGAAGAAATCATAAATCTTGCTCTCAAAGTCCACCTGGGATGATTCGTTGTCTATTCATGTATTCCGCAGATGCAAGGTACATCAAGTTGATTGTGGAGCTTTAATCCGCTGCTTTTGAGGCTGCTGGGAGAGATTTCCCTTTCTCTTCTTTGTTCTCACAGCTCCCGGGGCTCAGCTTTGTATTTGGCCCCGCCTCTGCATGTAGGTCACCGGAGGGCATCTGTTCTTCGCTCAGACAGGACGGGGTTAAAGGAGCAGCTGCATCGGGGACTCTGGCTCACTCAGGCTGAGGGGAGGGAGGGGTACGGATGCAGGGTAATCCTGCCGTGGCAGAGGCCGGCGGGACCTTGCACCAGCCTGAGGCGCGCCGTGCATTCTCCCGGGGAAGTTGTCCCTGGATCACAGGACCCTGGCTGTGGCGGGCTGCACAGTCTCCTGGGAGGGGAGGTGTGGAGAGTGACCTGTGCTCACACACAGGCTTCTTGGTGGCAGCAGCAGCAGCCTAAGTGTCTCATGCCCGTCTCTGGGGTCTGTGCTTTTAGCTGCGGCTCGCGCCCGTCTCTGGAGCTCCTTTAAGCAGCGCCCTTAATTCCCTCTCCTCACGCACCAGGAAACAAAGAGGCAAGAAAAAGTCTCTTGCCTCTTCGGCAGGTCCAGATTTTTCCCCAGACTCCCTCCCGGCTAGCCGTGGTGCACTAACCCCCTGCAGGCTGTGTTCACGCCCCAACCCCAGTCCTCTCCCTGTGCTCCGACGGAAGCCCGAGCCTCAGCTCCCAGCCCCACCCGCCCCAGCGGGTGAGCAGACAAGCCTCTCGGGCTGGTGAGGGCCAATCCTCTGTGCGGGAATCTCTCTGCTTTGCCCTCTGCACCCCTGTTGCTGCCCTCTCCCCCGCAGCTCCGTCCCCCTCCGCCACCCGCAGTCTCCACCTGTGAAGGGGCTTCCTAGTGTGTAGAAACCTTTCCTCCTTCACAGCTCCCTCCCACTGGTGCAGGTCCTGTCCCTATTCTTTTGTCTCTGTTTATTCTTTTTTCTTTTGCCCTACCCAGGTATGTGGGGACTTTCTTGCCTTTTGGGAGGTCTGAGGTCTTCTGCCAGCATTCAGTAGGTGTTCTGTAGGAGTTGTTCCACGTGTAGATGTATTTCTTTTGTATCTGTGGGGAGGAAGGTGATTTCCGCGTCTTACTCTTCCGCCATCTTCCCCTTGTCCCTACAGCAGAATTCTCTTTCATTCTTTCTTTCTCTCTCTCCCTATGCACACACAGAGAAGAGGTCATGTGAGCTCACAGTGAGATGGTGACCACCTACAAGCCAAGAGAAGAAGCCCGAGAATGAAACTTTCCTTGCCAGTGTCTTGACCTTGGACTTCCAGCCTTTAGAAGTGTGAATACTAAATTTCTGTTGTGAAAGCCACTCAGTGTGTGGTATTTCATTATGGCAGCCCAAGTAAGCTAATAAAGTATATAAAATTTAGGAAATACAACTATATATCTATATAAGCAAAACTTCTAAATTAGTATTCTAAGGTGGAATTGACTGTTTTGAAGGAAACCCTGAGTTCACTGTAATTAGATATCAAGAAATAAGCAAAGACTTCTTTGAGTGAGTTTTTGGTATGAATGGGATTCTGGCATCAACTACATAATGGGGTTAAGTTATAGATGGATGAAAATTTTATTCCAAAATTGGACAAAACTTCCTTATTCTGTGAACTGAATTGGCAATGTTGACCAGGGAACACATTTATGAAAGCAATGTTAGTTAATGTAATTGTGTACTTTTAAAATGTGAGAAGAGGAAAAAAAAAATCAGTAAAGGAGACTAAGAAAAATCATGAGTTCCAATGTTGGTGAAAGAGATGTTATTAAGAGAGATTGAGATAACATTGAAATATGAAAAGGAATTTTAAGATATTTGGTGATAGAGGCAAGACTGTTCAGGTTTCCATGAGTTTACTAATTAACAACTGACCATGATAATAGCTGGGGGGAGAATGATTACTATTCCTTTTTTTTGCGATCTCATATAAATCTACATTTTTTCTTTTTATTTTTTTTAAGTAAAAGGGCTCCATTTATGTATTTAAATTACTCTTTGATAAAGTTATCAAGTCCCATGAATAGATTACAAGACACTGATGCCAGATTAGAAATGGCTTTTAAATATTTCTAATAATCATTAAAGCAGAATAAATTTTAAAATATTTAGTCACTTTTAAAGACTGATTCTATAATTTATAACCTTAAGCATGCCCAAGCATTGTTAAATTTTTAAAATGTTCTCCACACTCACTAGAAACTTAACATTTTTTTCTCTACTAACCAAACTTATTTTTCTCTGTGACTTATTCCTTGAAATCATTATCGTTATGCTGAATTAGTATTTGTCTGAGCAACACTCTTAATATAGCAAGAAAAATAGCCTAGAGAATTCTACTACCCTATGGATTAAACTAACAGTCCAAGAATCTTGATAAGTAAGCAAAATTCACATTCAGACAAAATTTACAGATATATTAGGCTTTGTATAAGCATTAGCCTTCTATGCACAAGTTGCCAGTTACTTAAAATTTTTTGCAGCTGTCACGTGACAACTTAAAAATAAAATATTTGACCTTTTGTTTAGAAAGCTGTGAATAAAAATATAGCATAACAAGACATTTTTCAGCTGAGATGTTTAACACGCAAAGTTTGGTTGAAACGAATGTTTGCCAAAAGTTTTTACATTCTGCCTTTACATTGGCAAAGGAAGAAATCAGGGAACTGGTTTCCACAGATTCTATATGGCAAGCCCTCAGCAACTGAATGTCAAATCTGGTGTAGAAGACTATCAAGTGTACTTTTCCATCTAAGAGAACAAAATATTTTTTATTGCTGTATTGCATTTGTCTAACAAAACTAATTGAATTTTTTAATGTTTGGATTTTCCCTCCTTGATATTTTTATGATCTGACTCAACAAGATTGTTGAAATCGTCATCTGCAATTTTGATTTGCAATTTTACATCCCTGTAATGCAGCTTCCATCTTGCTGCCATGGAAGTCTTTCAAAAATGCAAGCTTAATTGTTTTATTGCCAATTGGAAATAATTCAATATTCCGCATTAGAAAAAGCCCACACTCTTCAGTCCATGGAATAAATGTGTGTGTGTGTATGTGTGTGTGTGTGCACGCATGCACACACGCATGTGTGTAAAATCAGGCTCAGGTCTATTTCTCCACTTTCTTTAAAAACTACTTTCTACTCACGCCACACCACTTGAAGTTCTCAGAAAGTGTCATGTTGTTTCATCTATGTTTTATTTTAACCTCGGACGGACGGCATAACTCCAACTTTCTACGTGCCTGCCTCTTCTTCACCACCAATGGCCTAGGGAAACAGGCTGGACTATTTTACTTACCTTTCAAATTTTATTTCAAAGGTCCATTCATTTATTCCAGGTATGTCAGACACCTTCCTTCTGCAAGATTAAATTATTCAAACCAACACCTGTGATACTGTTGAACTTTGTAAATGTTTCTCTCATAAATCCTCTAGCATTTTATTGCATTTATTTACTTCCGTTGTCTAGCTCCCGCTTCAAAATCAGTGACTCTCAAGAGTTGAGAGTTATATAAGAATAAGTTACATAAGAATAAGTCAGTGAGAGGTGATGGACATGGGGGAGGGGTGTCAAACTCCAGGGTTTAATGTTCTTCACCAGTTATTGTATGCGCCTAGAGTGAGAGCCTGAGATCAACTTGAGCCAAGGACAAGGTCTTTTCTGTCTCTTTGTAACCAGTACTCAGCAAAGTGTCTGGCAAATACAAGCTGCACAATAAATACATATTACACAAATGAATGGATGCTTACTCATGAGAAGTTTACAGATATACTGAGTGTGTGCAAACATTTTACTTTTCTTCTCTTTTGTTAAAATTTTCAGTTGTGGGATGGAGGAAAGGCCTGTTTTATATGTATGTATATATTTGATATGTGTGCATGTTTATATGATGTATATTTGTAGATACAGTAGAGTCTGAACTCTGAAAGAGTGGAGTCTTTCTTGTTTTACTTCTTTGTATCTTTGTATCTCCCAGTCTTTATCAGAATGTCAAGTAGGTAGGTGCTCAGTAAATACTTGGTGATTAAATGAATGCATTTGCTGATATATAGTTGGATGGAAAAGAATTGATGTTTTAAAAGCTGCCTCTGTTTTCATCAGTTGCTCTAGGAATAGAGATAACTTTCATCTTTGAAAGGGCAGCTTCCATTATTAAAGAAACAAAGCATACACACATGTGTGCACGCACACACACACACACACACAAGCACACACTTAAATATGCCTTTCTGATATACAGAGATAAAGCCCAGGGTCTAGGTTTTATACTCGGGACGAAAAAGCTAAAGTTTGCTCTGCATATTAAAGTAAAATGATTGCTTCTATTTCACAACCAAGACTGTGAGTTCTTTGGAATTTTGCTTATCTTTATCTATACAGTGCTGAGCATAATTCTTGGCATTTGATGCTTGCTCCATAAATCTTAGTTGTCTGGAACTAAATGTATTGATTTGAACGGATTTAGGGCTCAGCAAACGGCAACATTGATCCCTTGTACAACATATATCTAAGTTTATATTTGCATTGCCATATAATTTAAAAAGAAAAACAAGAAACACATTGATATATCAGACCATAAAGATTTACATAATAGCAGAAAGTGTTTACTTAAAACCAAAAGATTATTTTGATATCTGGATTGAAATTGTTTGGAAAACCACATAACAGTAGCTTCCTGTCAATTACTATGTGCCAAACATGGTCCTAAACCATTTGTAAATGTCATTACATTTAATCCTAGAAGTCATTGTTATTCCCATTTTACAGATAAGGAAATTGAGGCTCAGAGTTTAAGAGACCATCACAGGATGGCACCACTAGGAGATTTGCCCAATTTCATACTATACTGCCAGATTGGTAATATTAATGTCTTGCAGTGCAGGGCTGAAAATAAAAACACAAATTTAGTGCCTGTGGAGGAAGACATTCTCTCCTCTGCTATTGAAAATATGCAATGTCCGTTCTAATTTAGATGTGAAGGGGAAAATGGAGCAGCAAGCAGGATTTTTAAACCAATGATATACATTTAATTTTTTGTCTTTGAATATTTGTACTGAAATCTCAATAATAAAAAACCCATACTTTTGTTCTATATGCATTTTATACTTCCATAGGGTAATTGCTTCTTTATAATAAAATATGAAGGAGATGTTTCAAAAATTTTGATCACTATTCTTTTTCCAATTAGTCATGGCCCAACAGATGTTTTCAAAATGATAAAACGGTTTCATCAATCTCATTAACATTAGTATTTGAGAAATTACTTTCCTTTAAAATATCTAAGGCTAGAGCACAGCTAATTGCTGTATTATGCAAAATTGCCCGGCGCTACCAGAATCCTATCAACTTTAGAAAAGTAGGAGCAGTACACCCAAAACACTGTTCAGGCATATTTAAAGGCAAAATATGCTCCTGCTTTCTTTTGCAATATTTAATATGAAGCACATAATTTTGCCCTCAAATAACTAAATAACTTCTTTATCAGGTTCTCAAGTTCTCTCTCTCTCTCTTTTCCTTTCTCTCTCTCTTTCTCTTTCCATCTGGAAGTCGCTTATCATTTGCCAGTAAATGCCTGCGATATTTTATGTCTTATCTATTCATACACCTAAATTCTGAATACCACTTACCAAACTTAGCATGGCTGGTTGAAATTAGAGCCCTACAGTCTGTCTTAATGAATGATAATATTAATTCTGATAAGAGTGTAATCACTTATTAAGTATAGTAATGTTAAGAGTTTTATTTCTCTTTTAATCAATACAACTGTGTAACCAAGGTGATGCTAATCTGCCAAAGTACTATCTCTAATTGGACAGGGTGCCTAATTAACGATATCAGATATGTCAGCTCCATCTGTTGTCTTCATTCATTCATTCATCCATTAATTTATTCATAATAAATATATTATTGAGCACCTTCTGTGGGCCAGGTGCCATTCTAAGTTCTTTTGGGAAATACAACAAAGATGGAAACAGACGAAGTATCTCTCTTGGAGTTTACACCCTCTTCTTTGATAGTAACATAAATAGGGACAAACCCCATCTCATCCCTTGCCTCTATCATTTATTCTTATCCCACAGCTGTTTTTCTCACTGAATTAAAACAGACCTCAGCAGGCATTCTTGTTATTTCAATCATCTTAAATCGCACCTTAGCTCACCACAGAAATTTTATCATGACTTTAAACAAGAAAAATGAACCACAGAATAGTCTATTTGCATCTCAGTAGGCCACGTGCAAATGTAGAAATGTGTAGGGCATGCATCTCATGATCTGTAAGTATCTTCTGTCAGACTAAATATTTTGCACCCGAACTGCTTTGGTGCTGAGTATCTAGTCAATAGCTTTCCAAGCAGGACCATACAACAGAAGGCTTTTTCGTGGTCTGCTCTTAACAATCAAATGTATCAGCAAGTAGATTAGCTAGAAACTTATGTTACATACTGAATAAAGTGCAACTATTTTAAACAGCTCCATGTGTGTCACTTATTTTGTTTGTTTGCTTCAAGTATCTAACTGAAAGAGAAAGATTTGGCCTGAATAATCCTGATCATTAAATCAGTTTATCTTTAACTCTTATATTTAACGCTTAACATTTTAAAAAAATGTTTCCTTTGAAAAATTTAAGGACCACATTTATTTTCTGTGGTGTTAAGACCCGCTTTTCTCAGAACTCCATCCTTATACTCTTCAGATGAACATATAGACACTGTGGTATACTTTCAGTATTTTTTCATGAAAACTTATAGTTTCACACACAAACACACACACACAAAATTACTCTCAGGGGAAATTAGGCAATATCTGGAGACATTTTTTGGCTGTCACAATGGGCCGGATGCTACTGGCATCTAGTGGGTAGAGGCTAGGAATACTGCTATTTACTCTACAATGCATAGAACAACCAACCCCCAACAAAGAATTATCTGGCCCCAGATGTTAATAACATTAAGGCTGAGATACCCTGATCTGAGTAGAGTGTGATGGTAGAGTCAAAAATTTCATTTCTGATATAATGTCACTCATTTGTCAATAGGGTTGCCAGATTTAGAAAATAAAAATACAGGATACCAGTTACATTTGTATTTCAAATAATAATTTTTTTATAGCACAGTCTGTACTATTAGGGGTAGAGCTGGGGAGGCCATTCAGTGTTCATGTGTCCAACATCCTGCCTGAAAATAGATCCTTTGCTTCCTGGAATATAGCTACTCATATACATACAACTTTGACTTGCCATCATGTTCATGCCACAGAATTCCTTCATCAGAGAAGTCTAAGTATTAGCAGTCTTACTTATGTTTTCTTTTGATTTGCTCTGATTGAACTATAAGATCCTTAAAGGCAAGGATAATATTTAAATGTGCTCTGCCTTTAATTAGTAGTCAGTTAATAATCTCCTTAAAAAGACCTAGTGAAACAGAGGTGGGTCTTGAATAATAGGAGAACTTCAGATAGTAGAGATCAGTGGACTAGGTGTTCGTGATGGCCAAATACATAAGTAGGCTTGACCTATACTGAAAGTGGTATGGAATATAATCTCATTTGAAATCATGTGAATGATAAAGACTTGAGAGAGGGAAAAAATAATTAGGAAACACGTGTTCATATTTTACAGGGTTTTGATTGTTAGAAAGAGGATTCAGTGTGGTTGGGCAGTGGAGAGCCAAACTGGTTACTGGACAGAGAAGCCACCTGATACAAGGGAACTTTAGGAAAAGCAGTCATTGGTTTTTAAGTAAGAAAAGAGTTGGGAAATATCAGCATAGAACATCCAAATATTATGGAAGCCACTTGTTATTTATGCAGAGCACTTATAACATTTAAAAGGCACACAATTTTCTTACTCTTTGGTATTAAATTCTAATTTCTGCATCATTCTTTTATAAAACTACAATTCTGTGAGACTAACTGCAATATTACAAAGAATATAAAATCTGCATAAAATGGAATATACTTCTGATTAATAAATCTTCAAAGATAAATCAGAAGAGCTGATTTAGACATGGTTATCTAAGGTCCTGAAATACTTCCAAGTTCTCTAAATTGTCAGGTATGCAGCTGCCCAATATTCTTTGATTTATGCACAATTTTTCAAAAAGATGTAGTTTTGCTTCATGGTTAAGAAAAGATAAATGGCTATGTATTTTCCAATGATGCCTATTAAAATTAGGCTTCAATGATGTCAGATAAAATCTCCTTTCATTTTTAGCAGAAAAGAGGCAGATCTGAGATGAAGAGTTTATTAAGTTTATGTGTCAAGGCAATTACATAACTGTTTGTTTTAGTTAGCATAATATTTTGTTGTACAATCCATGCTATTAATTTATACCATCTCTATATAATTTGATTTTTTTTCTTTTCAAATGTACCCTCCTACTTATTTGATGTGACTGCCTCACATACATGTGTCTATAACGAGTGTTCAAAATATTTCTCTCAAGGTGCTCTTTGCTCAACACACCTTAGGCAATTCTATGGATAGATGTGGTGAATTTTCTGAGTATAATCTCAGATCCCTGAAGTTTTCACTTGAGTTTGGCCATTGAAAATGCCATCCACATCCTCTATTCTTTATCTTCCTATCTACATTTACTTCCCTGCCATGCCATTATCAAATTCTATCTGATCCAAGACACCTTCCCGCATCACTTCCATCAGCATAAATTTCTCATTTTTATCCCCCTCACTCCTATAGCACTTTGTATGAATATTTATTACACTATTTATGCAAGTCTGACTTATTAACAATTTATAAGTACTTACCTTATTTACTAACTTAAGAATCCTTGTGATATTATGGGAGGAGGGGAGATAGCAGTGGGGAAACATACACTATTGATTTTTAATTAATCACAATGTCTTAAACATCTACCTTGAACATTCTAAGCTTTCAGTAAATCTTTACTGAATTAAATAAAATGTCTGAAAGTCAGTTTTAATAATTTTGTTTTGAAAAAATATTGATTTTGACAAAAAAATCTGGACATAGATATGAATTCAAGAAATATTAAATGTGGTGAATGGCAAAAGATCAAAGTATAATCCCTGTCACTTGATTTCTGACCTTGAAAAAGTTACTTTGGGGGCACAAAATACTGATACATGATCCAGCATATTTTTGTTATTTTCCATCTTGATAATTATGTGATGTTTGAAAATGACTACATGTAGATATTAATTATGTCATTTAAACAATTAGAAAAATAATAGCATCTAAGTTTACTTCTTCATGGGATGAACGTGAGGAACAACTAAGACAAAATGAATAGAATTATAAGGACTATAGCAACTGAAATCATCATTAGTGCTACTTTCTCTTTCATGATCTACTATGTTGGATTAAGAAATACTCTCTTGTTGACTTATACAAATTTTAATATGATTAGTGGAACAATGGTTTTAGAGTGTTTTATAATTTGTAAATCATATTTGTATATATTAACTAAACCCTAATGGTAGACTTGGAAGATTAGCTTCATCTACACACTACTAAAAATAAACTATTAAACAGAATTTTAAAATCTTAGTACAGACTGTGTGTGTGTGTGTGTGTGAGAGAGAGAGACAGAGAGACAGAGAGCGAGTGAGAGAGAAAAAGAGAGACTTGTCTTTTCTTCCTTTTGCCCTAGAAAATTTACGTAGTGGCTTATTTTTAGTTCAGATTTGTTTTTCTTCATGATCCTTAAAGATGGTGTGAACAGTATGAAGCCTAATATCTAATAGAAAATACTTACCATATTATTGCTATTTCAAGCAAAAAGAAATAGAATAAATAGAATGACTCAGCATGTCAACATAAGAGGCACTGGTCATCATCGTATTTAGGATGTTATTGAGAAACACTTACTGGACATCTATTCTATTTGAGTAACTGGAAGATCTCATACATGTGAAGTAAAACCTCAACATTGCTCTTCAATGTCTTCAGAAAATGGCACATCTTTATAAGCATATCTTCCAAAAAATATTCATGTTAATTTTGTTCAAAACTGCAGAATAATTCCAAAACGTTAGGCCTATTTCATGTGACCTAACATAAACTCAATGAAGAAATTATGCACTTTGATTAATCATAAAGTAAGGTTTTCAAAGCCTAAAAGTCTCAAAACTAGCTGGAGGGATTCTTCTGTTTTCCAATATCCTATTGCTAAGGGTGCTTTGACAAAGGTTTTATACAGTCCAAATGATGTTTTTTATTCAGCAGAGTTGATCACTTGTTTTATAAAATCCTTAATTTCTGCAATATTTGGTGCTCTTTTCTAACCTACTTTGCAAATCAATTCTTTAAATTCTCATTCAGGGCTTCTAGGCTCATTGCAAACTTGAGTCATGTATTCTATCTAAGTATTCTCATGTTTTTCATACTTTTATGCCCTAGAAGTCCTCATTTTTCAGAACTTCTCTCTCTTTTTAATTTCTTCTGATCATATTCTGAATCTGTTCCTACAGTTTAATTTATTTTCTCTGCGTATGTATTATCAGATTTTATAGTCTGAAATCTCTCTTAAAGTTCAGATTTGTAATTTCGACTTTTTGACATCAGCACAAAGATGCTCCAATATAACCTTATCTGACTAGATCAAACAAATATATGATATCTACCTCAAAACTGTCACTCCTTTTTTCATCTTCTTGATTTGTTAATTATATGAGCATTACCCTAGATATCTTCATTTTAAATAAACTCTTGACATCAACATCCGAATTTTCTCTCGTGTTGTCAAAACTGATCCAATTATATGGATTCTGCCTCTGTACTACATCATGCATTTATTCATTCTTTTAATTTTTCATCCGTGCATCAATCCAGCAAACATCTCTCCTTTCTTCCCCATTTAACTAAGTCTCATTAGCAGTATTCTGAGACAATCTTCTAACCGGTCTCTATTTCTCCTTTCTGCCACCATTGGAAACCATCACACACACAAAACAAACACACACACACACACACACACACACACAGACTATTAAATCCTAAAACATAAAACATAGTTCTGATAATATCACTCTTTAATTAACAAATAATGATTTCTTGTTACTTTCCATTGTAAGGCTATTGTCCATTGGCAGCTCATGGTCTATATAACATTGAGTCAATCTATCCGACCAAACTTCTGAGTGCCCTGTGCCTATGACCTATGTTCGAACAAAACTAGATCATCCACTGTTTCCTGAACACTGCTTGTGAATCTATGGTCATAATAGTCGTCTTCCTAATTCATCACTACCACCCATCTGCATCTGTCAAGGCTTAGCTCAAATTCCATCCTCCTTAGAGATTGCTTTTGGATTCCCTTTAACTCAGTGCTATCTCTTTTCCTAGAAAGTCCAATAAATCTTTGTTTTTCCATTTCTTTCTGAATTTGTCATAATTTAGGATTTTCAAACTGAAATTCAGGGAGCTGAGGGTTTTCTCAGAGGTGTTGCAGAAATTGTCTTAGAGGACCAGGGAAAGGAGTAAATGAGTATAGGTTCAAATTTTAAAACCCAAGCTTGAATCAAACTCATTATATTTTTATTTTATTTTATATATAGTGTTCTTCCACTTGATATTTATTTTGAAACAGGGTTTTCAGTTTTCATCTTTTGGAAAGCAAAGACCTTACTTAATTAAGTTTTATGTACTAATTTAGCATGAATCCATTTCTACTGTAAGTTTGTTAAGAGTGAAGGTTATATTGTACTCACTTTTGCTACCTACTCCTTTCCCTAACATCAAAAAGAACCCCGAAGAAGTAAAATAATAGAGTGCTAAATTAATCTGGCTATTTTTCAGTGGATATGCCTGGCAGAGAAAGCATGTTTCTGAATATGGATCATGGTCCATGTAGGAGAGCTGAATTCGATCTAAAGACCTTTGTTTTTCACAGGCAGGGAGTTCCACGTAGCAGTGGTTAGAGCCTAGTCTCCAGAGGCACTCTGGTTTCAAATCCTGTCTCTGCTACTTGCTAGCTAAGTGATCATGGAAATGTTTACATTATCTCTCTGGGTCTCAATGTCCTCATCTGGAAAACAATGAAGTATGATAAAAGTACCTACTTCACGTAGTTGATGCAAAAAATAAGTGAGTTAAAATATGTAAAGCTCAAAAAAAAAATATGTAAAGCTCTTGGAATGGTACCTTGTCTTGCACATGGTAAGAAGTATATGTGTTAGTTATTTTCATTTTAGGATATATTTATATAAGTACTATATATATTTATGTTGTATTTTATATTTATTTATTGTTGTATATTTGTCATCTTAATCTGCCCAGCATTGAATTCTTTTCTTATGCTTGAAGGACTCTTGCCTGCTAAGGACCCAAATCTCACTCCTAATACAAGAGAGCAGATGACTTTCTATTTACACTTCATGCTCAGTCAGGCATGTAATGTAAGCTTAACCAGTTAGATAGGCCATCTCAATGCTTTGACATAGGAGCTAATGAGGCAAACAACAAAGAGAGTGGAGAATCTCTTTTGATGGTGGTACCAATGACAGAAGTCCTTGCAATATAATATCCAAGGAAAACTGGTAGTGGCAGGGCAGACTGCAGTGGCCAGGCATTTAATAGTCTCAGATGTTATAAATTCATTCCAGCTGTGGTTCCAGTAGTCTGGCTACCTTTTCTTCTCAATCCTTTCATAGCCTATTTCTCCAATCATCCCAGCGATAATGGGAACCACCAAATATCTACTTAAATGATATATACATACAAGCTTTATTGAGATACAATTCACATACCATGCAATTCACTTGTTTAAAATATACAGTTCAGTGGTTTTTGGTGTATTCATAGAGTTGTACAATAATCACCACATCAATTTTAGAATATTTTCATCACCCCAAACAGAAATCCTGTACCTCATAGCAGTCCTTCCACCACAACCCTAACACCTTCAGTCCTATAGGCACTTTCTGTCTCTAAAAATTTGTCTATTCTGGATATTTCATGTAAATGGAAACATACAATACATGATATTTTGTTGCTCGCTTCTTTCATTTAGCATCAGGTCTTCAACGTTCATCCATGTTGTAACATGTATCATTACTTCATTTTTCTTTCACAAAATATCCCATTTTAAGAATACACATATTTTATTTTCTGTTTATCAGCTAATAGATATTTGGTTTGTTCCCACTTTTAGGGGTTAGTTTTTTGAGACCAGTCTTTGAGACTTGTTCTGACTCTAGGACTGCTCTTCTCAGCTGAATCTTTTGCTAGTTTTCCCTAGTGAACTAGCTGGCCTACAGCTAGCTTGCTGCACTCTTTGACCTACCAAACTCCTTCTAGTTGCTTACCACCAAAATCTCCACTGTTTTTAATACTGCCCTTAGATTTTAATTTCCTGTACTCTGTACTCTGTTCAAAATGAAGTCAATTCCTTTGGAAAGGGCTTGAGAACTCTCTATTCTTTTGTGCCCACACAAAATCTCTGAGTTAGGGACAGTGGCCCACTTCTCTCAGAGTGACATGGGGTGTTCAGGGTGGTGGCAGCCTCTGCTTTTCTCTGCTCGCATCTTGCAGCATGCAGCCTCCACCCTAGGCATGCCCTGGGTATTCTCCAGTTCCAGTATTCTAGACCTGTGTGGGGTAAAGCCCCCCATCGCACATCTTACAATCCCCTGAGCTCTCAGAGGCACTCACCTGGAGCCCAGCTTCTACAATGCCAAGATGACGGGGCATTGGAAACATGGTGTACTGCAGCTTTTGAGTCATGGTTGACCTTGGTTGGGAGCTGGGGGAAAAGAAAGCCTACATCTTCTTGGCAACACACATCCAGGGCCCAGGGCCCAGAGCCCAGAGCGGTGCTTCCATCTGCTGAGCTGTTGTGCAGGAGGCGGTAGGATGTGCGGAACTGTGCTCAGCTGCCACAGACTCTTGCTATTCTCACTAAGATTTAGTTTCTTCATTTATTACATGCCCTTAGGACCATTTATAGATACTTTAATTTTTTTATGATTTTCACCATTAATGGTTATTTCACTGGGTGACAGTTTTGTAGAACTCTTCACACTGCCATTCTGAAGTCACACCCTTCAGTGTTCTATCAGTAAATCCCCTTTCTGCTTATATAATCCAAATTTAGTTTTGATTTATTTTTTGCATCTCGGAACACTGGCTAGTATTGTATTGAAGCTCTGCCATAAGATCTCCAGATAGCAAGACCTCCTGTGAGAGTGGCCTGTATTTCTCACCCTTGATAAATGTGAGAGTGGGACTTAAATGAGAGCAGAGAATAAAATGAAATTCCACCCTGAACTTTCAAGGTTTAAGCTATTCTTGTGCCTCCTTCAATGGAATAGTCTATACTTCCAAATATGGATATATTGAAGAGATACTCTCTTAGCCCTCCCTTTTACTCTGCAAGTGATTTTATGTAATCTATATTTAGTTGTATAGCAACTCTTTCATGAGGTCAAAATTCAAATGGGATCTTATGTCAATTTTAATGTAGAAATATACTTGCTTAAAATTAAAAGATTTTGAGTTAATCTGCATTTAAAATTCTCTAATCTCTATTTATATATCATTCCTATAGTTTGAGAAACAGTGTGTAGAAATATCTCAAATGATATTAGTCAATATTCATGAAGAATAAATAAAATGGAATAATATGAGTGTGTATTTATTCCCACATTACAACTCTAATTCTTTAAAATACCTGGTTTTACTAAAGAGGACCTTTAGGACAAGGTGTTAGGGAGGTGTTTGCTTATTAAACAAAATTCAGACTTAATTGTAAGAAGATTTTGCAACAGTCCGTGTTTTCTTCTGGGAAAGTTATCTTGCTCTGTGACTCCACACCCATTCTGAACAACTGTGAACAAAGATGTGTCAAAGGCAGATACATCTGCTAATGTCCATTGTAGCCAGAGGTACCAGCCCCTTGTCAGAGTTCTCAATCACCACCCATTTCTAATGATTAGGAGACGATGTGATAGAATAAAAAGTCACCAGACTGAAGTCCCACATCTTAGATTGGTGTATTCTAGTTATTTCTGTACTTGCACTTTTTCCACTGATAAGCTATAAGCTTTTTGTGAGCAGAGACCATGTTTTATGTGATTTCTTTCTTCTCGGTATGCACCATAGGATCTTTTTCCCCCAATTTTTAATTATTGTGGTAAAATACAAATAGCATAAATTTACCACCTTAACCATTTAAGTGTTTAACTCAATAGTATTAAATATACTCATGATGTTGCACAACCATCACCACTGTCCATGCCATTAACTATTTTCATCTTGTAAAACTGAAACTCTATACCCATTAAACAATAACTCTTCATTCCCCCCTCCTCCCAGCCCCTAACAAGCACCATTCTATTTTTGTCTCTGTGATTTTGATGACTCTACATACCTCCCATAAGGGGAATTATGCAGTATTTGTCCTCTTGTGACTGGCTTATTTTACTTAGCATAATGTTGTCAAAGTTCATCCACGTTGTAGCATAAGTCAAAATCCCCTTCCCTTTTAATATTTCATTGTGTGTGTGTACGTACCACATTTTACTTATCTGTTCATGTGTTGACGGACCCTTGGGTTGCTTCCACATTTTAGTTACTGTGAACAATGAATGCTGCTAAACAAGAGTGTACAGATGTCTCTTTGAGAACCAGCTTTCAACTCCTTTGGGCATATACCCAGAAGTGGAATTGCTGGATCATATGGTAATTCGATTTGTAATTTTTTGAGGAACCACTGTATTGTTTTCCACAGCAGCTGTACCATTTTACATTCCCACCAACAGTGTATAAGGGTTTTGATTTCTCCACATCCTCACCAGAACTTGATACTTTCTGGGTTTTTCTGTTGGTTTCTGTGTTTGTTTTTGTTTTGATAGAAGCCATCTTAATGGGCATGATATGATATCTCATTGCAGTTCTGATTTTCATTTCCCTAATGACTAATTATACTGAGTATATTTTCATATGCTTATTGGCCATTTGTCTATCTTCTTTGAGGAAATGTCTGTTTATACACTGTGTAACAGATTCCTTCCCACACTGATATTTTGGAAGTGTCACATATCCTCTCTAAGCTTTGGCTTCATCATTTGCAAAATTAAATCATTTTCAGTTATATTTTTCAGGCCAAATAACTGTAATTCTATTTTTTTAATATTCCATTTTATAGTTGATACTTATCAATCAACCAGTTCTTAGTAGTAAAATATATATATATATATATATATATATACACACACATATATATATATGTATCTCCTAATCTTTTTCTCAGTTTTTTGTGTACCTAATCTCTCTACAACCTATGTGAATAAGAACTGCATTTCTTAATTATTTGATCACCATCTTGAGAAATTAAGCCTGATGCAGACTACCGATAAAGAAAAAATTCAGCTTTAAATTCTCCTAAATTTACCAACCTTTTATAGAAGGAATAGATGGTGGATTTTTGCCAGAACCTTCTTCTATGACTGTGATGATCTGAGAATATCTTGTACCAGTAATCAGTTCACAAAATAGCAGCCTGTATGAATATATCTCCTCTGCATTCTTTGTGCTATATGACAAAGACATTTCTTTAAAAAATATATTTCAGTTATTTAATAAGTTTGTGCATATTTGTTAGATTGTTGTTTCATTTTATTTTATCTTTTTACAGAAAGATAAAACTATAGGACTACTGCTTATCAATTTATAAGTTTATATTTTATTTATTTATTTTATAAGTTTATATTTTATTTATCTATAAGTTTAATTTATCTATAAGTTATTGTCCAAGGAATATCTAAATATGCAAACAATATTAATACCAAGGAAAAGTTTTAATGGAATTAACCTACATTTGCTTAAAACAATCTGTTCGGATCATACATCATGCAGTGTAGCATGAATTTTGTACGTTTAAATATCCAGCCAGTTTTCATGTTGATTATAGCCATGTACATGTTCTTTACTTGCCTGGTCTTTTTTCAAAGTCTGTAGGAAGATGGTTTTTAAATAATTATTGTGCAGAACATGTTCCATTACCAGGATCAAGGTGTTCTGCTGCTATAATTGAATAATGAGTCTTTCCCCAAATTTGTAGAAAAATACCTAATGGAGATAATTTTTTTTTAATTTTATGTTTTTCTTCCAAATATATTTGTCTTAGAACATCAACTCTTCTTGTTTCTTATCAATCACATATGTATGTAAAATGATATTTTATATGCCATAAAATTGTGTATTTGTAATTTAAAGGTGACTTATCCTGGGTATTTCAGTGGTGTTTCACAAAGAGCACTGTGACTTGCAGCTGCTAAACCAACTGAATAATTTTGAGAACCACTGATCTAAGTAAGAACTTGAAGAAAACAGAAAGGAAATTATAAATGTAGAAAAGATGAACTTAACATTCCTTGCCAATAAAACTGAATACTACAAGGTGTGCTAACCCATCTAGTGTAACTAAGTGAAATCATTCATCAAGTGCCCTTAACAATTTTCCAATAGGAAACTGTTTGAGAGATTGCCAACCAAATAGAATGGATACTGAAGCTTAGTCTTTCCTTATTTGGATGCAAATGCTCTTCGTGATAAAACATTTATAAAAGTTCATTTACCAACAGTAATGGCAATTCAAATACTGAAGCTAATTTTATTTGAACATTTACATTTTAAAAAAAAAGAGCCTTGTTTTGAAAGCCATGATGCTGCAGAGAGTTAGAAATTTACTTTCAATGATGAGGATAGGAATCTCTGTTTCCAAAGCACAGAATTACATTTGAGAGTGAGAGAGGAGACAGCAAATGTAAGAATGAGCATGAGAAAAGGAAAGAAGGCCAGAAAGCAGGAAGGCAGAAGAAGGGAATGGAACGGAACGGAAGGGAAGGGAAGAGAAAGAAAGGGATGAGAAAAAAAAAAAAAAAAGAAAGGGATGAGAAGGGAAGGGAAAGGAAGAAGGAAAGGAGAGAAAGAAAGTCAAACTCGAAGAATAGCCCTTGAGGCGGGTACTGAAATATGAGTCACTACTATCCATATTACTCAATGGTGTCAATACAGACAAGTGATTTTTTTCTGATTTTAAACATTTATTCTTTATTTACTTGATTTTGACCCATTATTGAAAAGAATATAAGAAGAAAATGTCATTATTTGCATAATCAAGAAATAGAATATTCTTTCCTCCCTCTGCAAGCCACTGTGCATGATAAAAATATATACTTTGAAAAGTACAGACATCTATGGAAATGCACTCACAATAGAGAATGCCAAGTGCAGGAAATAGATGTCTGTATTGGTCTGACCTTTAAAATAAAGTCTTCTTTTCAAATCTAATGTATGCACTTTTGTTAAAAGTAAACATTTTAATTTTGCCATTAACTAATTTAACCATTCAATTATGTTTTTAAAAATAATTTGAGGTTAAACTGCTCACCTCTCATGAAGAGTTTATGTGTATATTTTCTTAGATTTTACCTAAGTGTAGTCAAGTATACCTACTCTTGCTTTCCAAATGACACAAGTCCTCTGTTAGTAAATGTCTTATCAAAATTTACAAAGTCTCATGGGTAAAATAAGCTATTGTCCTGGGCTCTAGGTCAATATTAGAGGAGGCTAAGTATTAAACTAACTTTCATGTTCAGAGATCTTCCTTTCAATCCTGTCCAATCTCCCTTTACTATCTCATTACTTGCAGCTGTAGAGTGGGAGGGATTCACAGCTGTGTCTCCTAAGATGTAATGCTACCCTAATCATGGAGAAACAAGAGCAACCTTGAAGAGGCTGAAATATGCCTAAAAATGATGCCAGATTCCAAGGAAAAGCATCCATGAGGCTACTTAACAATTCAGAGCCTTAGAAGGACCAAAATCAGTCATCACCCACTTAAAGTTAGTAATCCTTTACTGAGAGTCAGACTTTCTACCCTAAAATCCTAATAGGGCCCAATTTCTTAGTCTCATTAGTTTAAATGAGAAACATTATAAAGTGTTACGTGTATCTTTAAAATGTGCAAACACTATCCACAAGTGTAGATAAATTGTGTAAAATGCCAGAAAAGAAGTACGAAACTATCAGGTAAACATGTAAATTGCTTTAAACATTGCCACTTGGTATCCAAAATATTAATACCGTTATTAACAAACAGTTGTCTTATATGCAGAGACATGGACTTTTCTCATCTGCTTTGCTTCGTTTTGTACAATCTTCTTTAATACTTTCTCAACTTCTTTGGGACTCATTTTATCATATGAGTCATCACTTATTACCCACATTCGAAGTCCAGTATTTGATTTAAAAAAAAATTAGTGGATACCACTTCCTTCAAGTTTTTAATGAATACCATGCCCACTTCACCCATTTTGACTGCACTAAGAACAGAAAGCTTCTCTGTTCTAGGCTTTTAGCCTTGTCCCATGATTAATTATCATGCCATTGCAACACAATAGCAGTTCAGTTTAATAAGCTATATGGTTTTACAGACAGCTGAATCAAGACCTTCATTTTTCTGTATGAGATTTCATGCCTTTAGAGAGGCAAGCTTTTTCCAGATGAAAATTATCTCTGGCCATTCCAAGAAAAAGAAAATCTAGCAAAATAGAAGCATAAAATATATATATATATATATACATAATATATATATAATATATATATTTATATATATATATATATAACACTTAATAATTTAATCTCAAACTGTTGAAATAGTGACTAAGTGAATGATGAAACTATGTTGCCTTTAATAAAGACAAATTATAATTTGGGTAAAATAAACCGGTTGTATTAGATACAACATCATCATGTTTGAGAGAGGAAAGAAAACACTGGTATTTCAGTGTGCTTTTGGAGATAGTTATCTATCCATTGAGTACCTTTATTGATGACTCCTTATTGCATCAGGTATGTAGTTCCCAAAACAATCCACTGTTCACTGGGGATTTACAATTGATTCTCAATTCCACAAGTTATTATATATATGAATGATGATCAAGTGATTATGTAAAAACATAAACTAATGCTTATTGATAATAATATATAGATAAATATAATAACTATATATACATTTCATAAACACATATATATATGTGATTTATATATGTTATGCTATGTATGTATTATGATCTACAAACATTACATTAAGCTTTTATATCATCATTTGGTAACCATTCAGTGCTTTTGAAACTAAAGTTGAGGACATTTTGGAGAAAAAAAAAAAATGATGACAGCAATTGGCCCTGCTTCCCTACTGTTCATGGTTTTAAATTATTCACAAGACCTCCCCATATACAAAACACATCCATAGAAACTCCAGATTAATAACTCATATTTAGCCCCTCGGGGGACAAGATATAGAGTCTATGATGTTTCAGCACTAGAGGTCTCAGCACCCAGCCTCTCAGAATTGAAGATTGTCACCCTGTTTCTCTATAGTGTGATGCATGAGAATTTGATCAGTACCTGTTTTGTGCAAACTTTAAACGGCATAAAGTAAAAAACCTTTCCCAAATGTTCCATTCAAGATTTATAATGAATTCTTTTTTTTTAAAGCAGAATCCCTCCAATTTATTTGCATAATATTGCTAACCCAGGTTACTCTGATTTTTCCTTGTTTGCTCAATTCATGTTCTTTGCTTGGTTATTGTTTTGTGTATACATACTTGAGAACATTTTCAAGTAATTTTGTACTCTTAGATAATTTGTAAAGCTTTTTTAGTGCTTTGTCCCTGTAGCTAATCTTTTTGTCTTGCTCTAAAACACATTGTTTTATTCTTTCAACTTACTCGTTTCCCCTGGTTGGTTATTTGCATGGATTTAAAAGCATTTCAGCGTCTTGCCAAACCTCTTTTTATCTTACTTTTTCTAAACCTTAATCTATTTTCCTGTACTATGTCTGTAATTCTGCCTCCACATTCTTTTATTCCCCATGAATTTATCTCTAATCACAGGCATTTTTTTTTCCTGCGTAAAACCTACAATACTCTGTGTTACTATTCATTCCATGTGGTTCTCACGGATTCAGGAGATCAGCATTTATATTAGCATTCTGGGCCACACAGATCCATTTCCCCAGCTGGCAGCTCTTCCTACAGGTAGCTCAGCCAAATAGAATGTCTGTAGGAAAGTTTGTGTTATGACTAACACTGTTAATTTTAAATATATATATATGTGATATATATATGTATAAATAATGTTAGTCATTTGCAGACAATATTATCAGTTGCCTCAGGAAACAAACAAACAAACAAAAACTACAACTAGACGGCAAGTATTTGCTACCTTTTTACATGAACCACCAGATCCTAGATTTTGTAGTTTTCCCTTCTCATTTGAAGGAACTTGTTTCACACCTAGAGAAACAGCTCTAGCTAGCATCAACATCTGCCTTAAATAGGTGGTTTAGAGGAATACTTAACCCAATAGTCTGAACACACCTCAAGTACCTACTGGTCTAATCCTGACCTTGTTTCTTTGTTTTGATTTTACTGGCTTTGGAATTACCCACCTGACAGAATTCTCAAAGTATCTTTTTTATTTCCAAGACTTCGGTCTTCACCTCATTGCCTCCCCTCTCTCTTTTCTCTGTCAGGAAGCAGATATAAAACCCAGCTTGTTACAATTAGGACCACATCTCCTAAAGGCAGGGTTTCTTGTAGATAATTCCTGCTCCTGTATTCACCAGAGCTCTGCTATAAGATCTGTGGGGGGATCCTGTGATGTGGCATTGACTTCCCAGCTGCCGCTGCTGTGTTACATAAGCACACATTGCCTCTTCCTCCAGGCCCCCATGAGTCCATGCATAGGCTGCTTATGAAGATCTCTCACACTTCCTTCAGCAGGTCCTCCAGAGCCTGTGCAGGCACAGAGAGGATGATTAATTCCAAATGCTCCCACTTATCACTGATGTAATGAATTTAAATGGCCTTTGACTGTAAACATAGCCATTTGGACACTAGCTATGTCTCTTTTGTTTTTTTCTTTCCTATCAATACATGTGTTGCTTATGCTTTCCTCTTTAGTCATTTCTCTTTTTTTCTTTCCTTCTGCTTTTGGATATAGCATCTCAGTTGCTTTCTGTTTCACTTTTATTCTCATGTGACTTTGGCTTTAGTAAGTCATTCATTCAACAAACATTTTATAAACACACATGCCTGCACTCTTTACAGCACTGGAGAAGCAAAGGTAAATAAAAGAGACTATTCTCACTGATATGACAGATGATTACAAATAAGTAAAAATTACAATAATTTATGCTTGCAATAAATGCCAAGAAGGTAATAAAATGGCATGAAATGATAGAGACTAGAGAATGATGAGTGAAAAAAGGAGCTACTTTTCAGTTTATGGTCAGGACCAGTCTTCCTAAAAGAAATCTTTGAATAAAAACTTTGATGAAGTGAAGGGGTAGAACATTCAAATATACAGAAGATCTGTGTTCCAGGAAAGGTAAAAGAGAATAAACATCCTGTGGAGAAAAGAGTTTAGCTGTTAGAAGAACAAGAAAAAGCTGTGTTGCTGAAGAAGTGTGACTGCATAGAAGCATGGGTATGTGGTGAGTTTGGGGATGTTATAAAAACCTTGTGAGACATAAATAAAAGTTTCTATTGTATTTTCAATGAAATTAAGAATTAAAGAAAATTTTAAACAAGGGAGTTCAAGTGGTTGGCTTATGTTTTAAAATGATTATAGCCAGTGCAGTAGTCTAGGTGAAAAATGATGGTGTCTTGGATCTGGGTTTTATTAATGATACTAATAGAAATAGACAGATACTTGGGTATATTTGTAGGTATAGCTGACAAGCTGACATATTATCCTATGGATTTTGGGGGAATAACATTCTTCTTTCCGTGATACTTTATAATTTTTACATCTTCATAACGTAGCGAAAGGTTTTACTTCACATACAGAATGATCCCAGAGGGATGTTCAAGGTATCTTCAGAGACCAGTTATTGTCTGGGCAGAATACAATTTAAGAATGGAGAACAATATTCACATACAGCTAATATTAACAAAGGGAGAATCAAATTATAGACCAGTGGAAGTTTGGGTTGTTGAAAAGGAATGATAGGGTTAGCAATAAAAGTGGCAGAATTTATAGAGGAGGTAAGTTGACATTGTATTGGGTTGGCCAAAAAGTTCGTTCTGTTAGTGAGTACATTGTTCAATAAAGTTCTTTGTGAAAATGGAAAGCATCTTTTATTTTTACTTAAAACCAAACCAAATTTTTGGCCAGCCCAATATATAATGATGTATGACCTTGAAAATGCATATAAATTTAGTTGCTATTGGAAAAACACATTTTAAATATTTCCACCTTAAACCAAACCAAAGTATGTTCCCTTGTGACTCCTTATTGCTTATAGTACATAGAATGTAAAACTTCAGCATGGTATTTGTGGCTCTTCAAAATCTATCCTGTTCACCTTTATTGGTAATTATTCCTAACACATGGCTTATGCTTTTGCCACACTAAATTTTTTAATTTTTCTTTAAATACTTCATTTTTTTAAAGTACTTACCTTTGCTATTCTTCCTACTTGGAATATTTTCCTCTTGTTTATCCAACTCTAAAATTATTATTTCAAGTACTGCTAAAAATATCACCTTCCCTATGAAAACTACTTTGAGGTTGCCAACAACTGTCTCCTCTATAATATGATAGCACTTACTACACATCTTTAATTTAGCAGAGTCGAATTTCTATCTAGGTAAATTTACCTATCTGTCTCTTCTGCTAAGTTAGGAGCTGCTTCTTGAAACCATTGATATTACTTATTTTTTTCTATGCACAATGACTATACAGAATGGTAGGCTACCAACAGATAAGTGAAGCATTTAATTAAAATCCTATTTCAGAAAAACCATAATCTAACCCACAAACCACAACAACTAAATTGATGTTGTAAGGGAGAAAAAATATTTTCTCTACCCTTCTTGGTTCTTTGGCTGGTCTAACAACCAAATTAACATAAGACAGATTAATGGGAGAAAAACAAATTTGATAATGTATATACACAGGCCGCATAAGAATATGAGACCCACAGACAGGCAATTGAGGCTTATATGCTATCCTGAGCTAAGGAGAAGATGTGGGTCTAGGAGTTCAAAGGGGACGAAGACAATCAACAGGGAGGTGGGAAGAGTAAATGTTTGGTATGCAAATGTTTTCCTTGCCATACAGAGGAGTCTTACTGATGTAAAAAGAAGTTATCTTTTGTAATAGCTCACTTCCTGGCACAGGCTCCCTATCTGAATTATTTTTAAAATTAAGGAGGAGGTAAGAGCTGGGGACCTTCAAGATGGCAGAGGAGTAAGATGTGGAGATCACCTTCCTCCCCACAAATACATCAAAAATACATCTACATGTGGAACGACTCCTACAGAACACCTACTGAACGCTGGCGCAAGACCTCAGACTTCTCAAAAGGCAAGAAAATACCCACATACCTGGGTAGGGCAAAAGAAAAAAGAAAAAACAGAGACAAAAGAATAGGGACGGGACCTGCACCAGTGGGAGGGAGCTGTGAAGGAGGAAAGGTTTCCACATACTAGGAAGCCCCTTCGCGGGCAGAGACTGCGGGTGGCGGAGGGGGAAAGCTTCAGAGCCATGGAGGAGAGCACAGCAACAGGGGTGTGGAGGGCAAAGCAGGGAGATTCCCGCACAGAGGATCGGTGCTGACCGGCACTCGCCAGCCCGAGAGGCTTGGCTGCTCACCCGCCGGGGCAGGCGGGGGCTGGGAGCTGAGGCTCGGGCTTCGGAGGTCGGGTCCCAGGGAGAGGACTGGGTTTGGCTGTGTCAACACAGCCCGAAGTGGGCTAGTGCACCACAGCTAGCCTGGAGGGAGTCCAGGATAAAGTCTGGACCTGCCTAAGAGGCAAGAGACCATTGTTTCGGGGTGTGTGAGGAGAGGGGATTCTTTCCCTGCCTGCTTACAGAAGGCAGAGAACCACCTAAAAGCTTCAGAGACGGGTGTGAGCCACGGCTATCAGCTTGGACCCAAAAGACGGGCATGAAACAGTAATGCTGCTGCTGCAGCCACAAAGAATGCTGTGTGCAAGCACAGGTCACTGTCCACACCTCCCCACCATGGAAGCCTGTGCAGTGCGCCACTGCCAGGGTCCCGTGATCCAGAGACAACTTTCCCTGGAGAACACATGGCACATCCCAGGCTCTTGCAACATCATGCTGGCCTCTGCTGCCTTAGGCTCACCCCTACATTCCAGTTGTAACTACGGTACCTCCCCCTCCCCCCAGCTTGAATGAACAACAGCTGAGCAACAGCAATCAGCTGCTGCTTTAATCCCCTCCTTTTTGGGTGGGTTGGGGGGGGAACAGATGCCTGAGGGCAACCTACAGGCAGAGGTGGGGCCAAAAATAAAGCTGAACCCCAGGAGCTGTGTGAACAAAGAAGAGAAAGGGAAATTTCTCCTAGCAGCCTCAGGAGCAGCAGATTAAATCCCCATAATCAACTTGATGTACCCTGCATCTGTGAAATACCTGAATAGGCAACGAATCATCCCAAAATTGTGGCAGTGGACTTTGGGAGTCACTGTAGACTTGGGATTTGCTGTCTGCAACTGATTTGTTTCTGATTTTATGTTTATATTAGTTTAGTGTTTAGTGCTTGTTATCATTGGTGGATTTGTTTATTGGTTTGCCCTCTTCTTTTTTATGATTATTATTTTTTAATTAAAATTTTTTAAATGTAATATTATTTTTTAAATTATTTTTAATTTCTTTTTTCCTCCCTTTTCTTCTGAGCTGTGTGGCTGAAAGGGTCTTGGTGCTCCAGCCTGGTGTCAGGCCTGAGCCTCTGAGGTGGGAGAGCCAAGAACAGGACATTGGACCACCGGAGACCTCCCACCCCACGTAATATCAATTGGCAAGAGCTCGCCCAAAGACCTCCGTCTCAATGCTAAGACCCAGCTCCACCCAATGGCCAGCAAACTCCAGTGCTGGATGCCCCATGCCAAACAACACAGGAACAAACACCACCCATTAGCAGAGGCTGCCTAAAATCATACAAAGTTCACAGACACGCCAAAACACACCATGGGATGTGCCCCTGCTCACCAGAAAGACAAGATCCAGCAATACCCCCCAGAACACAGGAATCAGACCCCTCCACCAGGATGCCTACACAAGCCACTGAACCAACCTCACCCACTGGGGCCAGATACCAAAAATAACATGAAGTATGAACTTACAGCCTGAGAAAATGATACCCCAAACCCAGTAAGATAAGCAAAATGAGAAGACAGAGAAATACGCAGCAGAAGAAGGAGCAAAGTAAAAACCCACCAGACCAAACAAATGAAGAGGAAATAAGCAGTCTACCTGAAAAAGAATTCAGAGTAATGATAGTAAAGATGATCCCAAATCTTGAAAATATAATGAAGATACAAGAAATGTTTAACAAGGACCTAGCAGAACTAAAGAGCAAACAAACAATGATGAACAACACAATAAGTGAAATTAAAAATTCTCTAGAAGGAATCAATAGCAAAATAACTGAGGCAGAAGAACGGATAAGTGACCTGGAAGATAAAATAGTGGAAGTAAATACTGCAGAGCAGAATAAAGAAAAAAGAATGAAAAGAATTGAGGACAATCTGAGAGACCTCTGGGACAACATTAAATGCACCAACATTCAAATTATAGGGGTCCCAGAAGAAGAAGAGAAAAAGAAAGGGACTGAGAAAACATATGAAGAGATTATAGTTGAAAACTTCCCTAACATGGGAAAGGAAATAGTCAATCAAGTCCAGGAAGTGAAGAGTGTCCCATACAGGATAAATCCAAGGAGAAACATGCCAAGACACATATTAATCCAACTATCAAAAATTAAATACAAAGAAAAAAATATTAAAAGCAGCAAGGGAAAAACAACAAATAACATAAAAAGGAATCCCCATAAGGTACAGCTGATCTTTCAGCAGAAACTCTGCAAGCCAGAAGGGAGTGAGTGGCGGTGCTCTGAATCCCCTCTCCTCGTGCACCCCAAAACAATGGGCTCTTGCCTCTTCGGCAGGTTCAGACTTTTTCCCAGACTGCCTCTCGGCTAGCTGTGGCGCAGTAGCCCCCTTCAGGCTGTGTTCACACAGCCAACCCCAGTCCTCTCCCTGGGATCTGACCTCTGAAGCCGGAGGCTCAGCTCCCGGGCCCCAGCTGCCCCGGCGGGTGAGCAGACAAGCCTCTCAGGCTGGTGAGTGCTGGTTGGCACCAATCCTTTGTGCGGGAATCTCTCTATGCTTTGCCCTCTGCACCCCTATTGCTGTGCTTTCCTCGGTGGCTCTGAAGCTTCCGCCCTGCCACCTCTCGTCTCCGCCAGTGAAGGGGCTTCCTAGTGTGTGGAAACTTTTCCTCCTTCACAGCTCCTTCGCAGAGGTGCAGGACCCATCCCTATTCTTTCGTCTCTGTTTTTCCTTTTTTCTTTCTCCCTACCCAGGTATGTGAGGAGTTTCTTGCCTTTTGGGATGTCTGAGGTCTTCTGCCATTGTTCAGTATGTGTTGTGTAGGAGTTGTATTTCTGAAGTATTTGTGGGGAAGAAGGTGATCTCCACGTCTTACTCCTCCACCATCTTGAAGGTCTCTCCGATTCACTTCATTATACAGCAGAAACTAACACAACATTGTAAAGCAATTATACTCCAATAAAGATGTTAAAAAAAAATAACACTATAGCTACCATAGATTGTGATTCCTCCAGTGGATCTGGACAAAGTAAATTGCAAACCTATGGAAAGGAGTCACCATTCTAAATGCCATTAAGAATATTCAAGGGCTTCCCTTTTTGCATACCACAAAAAAAAAAAAAAAAGAATATTCAACATTCGTGACTTTCCAGGGAAGAGGTCAAAATATCAAAATTAACAGGAGTTTAGGAGAAATGGACTCCAACCCTTATGAATGACTTTGAGGGATTCAAGATTTCAATGGAGGAAATAACTGCAGGTGTGGTAGAAATAGCAAGAGATCTAGAGTTAGAAGTGGAGGCTGAAGACGTGACTGAATGACTACCATCTCATGATAAGACTTTCATGGATGAGGAGTTGCTTCTTATGAATGAGACAAGTGATTCCTTGAGATCAAATCTACTCCTGGTGAAGATGCTGTATAAGATTGTTGAAATGACAACAAAGGATTTAGAATATGGCTTAAACATAGTTGATAAAGCAACAGCAGGATTTGAAAGGATTGACTCCAATTTTGAAAAAAGTTCTGCTATGGGTAAAATGCATGCTACTGGGAAATCATTCATGAAAGGAAGAGTCAATCAACGTGGCAAACTTCACTGTTGTCTTATTTTAAGAAATTGCCGTAGCCTTCCCAACCTTCAGCAGCCACACCCTGAACAGTCAGCAGCTATCAACCCTGATGCAGGATCTTCTGCTAGAAAAAAGATTATGACTTGCTGAAGGCTCAGTTGATGGTTGGAAATTTTTAGCAATAAAAAATATTTTAATTAAAGTATATACATTTGTTTAGACATAATGTTGCATACTTAATAGATTACAGTGGAATGTAAATATAAATTTTATATGCACTGGGAAACCAAAAAAAAACAAAAAAGGAGGAAGTAAAAAGAAAAAACTTCCTGAATCTACTATTTCTCAGAAATAACCAGCCCAAAACAACCCTCATGCCTAAGAGCCACATTTTTGGGTGGCAAATTTTGTTCCTCTACAATGTGTAATTTGGACTGAAAGCAGGAATCATGGTGATATATTGTTCCTAGAGTTACCCATCAAGGCAGGCTATACAAGTAATTTCATAGAGACGACTGTGATGTTTATCTGTCATGTCCACATTTTCTTGGTCTTACAAAATTGTGGGAGGATCATGTGCTTCATACATTTTTACTACAATAATTATCATCATCATGGAGGCCAAGCCATGTCAGATGTTTTGCTAGTTGTTTTCCTGCATTATCTCAATTAATCTTACGTCATCAATTTAGGTAGGCATTTGCTTATTCCATTTTGGAAGGAGAAAATAAAGAAGCTGAGAGAGGTTAAGCAACTTCCCCAAGATCTTACAGCAGGGAGATATAGTCTCATATCTCCGACCCCAGAGTACTTACCCTTTCCTCTGCATTACCCGACAAAGAGAAACAAAACATCATCTTAAAAGGGGTGGGTGTGAACATTGTCTTTGTTGCCTGCTCTAGGAAACAGAGAGGAGAGCCTGCATTCTCTGTTTACCTATAAGCCAGTGTTGTTCAGTAGGTGTTAAAAAGGTTTGCTAGGGCTTCCCTGGTGGCGCAGTGGTTGAGAGTCCGCCTGCCGATGCAGGGGACACGGGTTCGTGCCCCGGGCCGGGAAGATCCCACATGCAGCGGAGCAGCTGGGCCCGTGCGCCATGGCCGCTGAGCCTGCGCGTCCAGAGCCTGTGCTCCGCAACGGGAGAGGCCACAACAGTGAGAGGCCCGCGTACTGCAAAAAAAAAAAAAAAAAGTTTGCTATTGGCCAACCACTAAGGGGCAGTGATACACAGCGCTCGGTTCATTACAGCTCTGAGCTGTGAGTCATGGCAGCTCCAAGTCCGTTGCAAGGAAAAGAATTGAATCCTCTTGGTTTTCTTTCTCAGTAGAGAACTGGAGCAGAAACAAAGCAAAACACTTTGTCTCCCTCCAGGTCTGGTAATACCTTTTACTAAGACAAACACATCACATTCAATTCTCCTCTCCCACTGCTGATGAGAAATACATGCAGAGAACCAACCAGAGCAGCCAGATTATTCTTACACAAAAATAGATGGTAGCTTTGTTTGCAGATCTCTTTCTTGTCTTTACCCACTGTCCTGTGCTCATAGAAGCAAGCAAGTTAACATCTAGCATGAAAAGACATTCTCTTTTTGTAGCTGAGGTTTAAGATATCAAACAGGCTGTAATTTCTGAATAGTTGGCCTCCCGCAGTGTCCTGGTAGCTAATGTCCTCCTAGCTCTATTAGCTCCAGATCCTTTGCATAATGTCCTCGGATATTGCTTTTATGCTATGCAAGATTGGATGCAGGGAAATTGCTATTATAAAGGTTAGGGGGGAAATCCTTGCACTCTAGTTGACGTGGTGTATTGATCTAGTATGAAATCCAACCATTACTGAAGACAGATGGGGGAGCTCTGAGACTCTCAATCCCAAAATTGCATCTGCTATTGCTGCTGCTGCTGCACCTGCTGACAATAGCTGCAGTCTGAAAAACAGGGTTTACATGCCTGAAATAAATTGTTTTGATTAGAAGCTTTAGGAGAGAAAGTCATAAGGTACAGTTTTATTGACTACTTGCCAAACAACACAGACCCATGCACTGTAAGCTTGTTTGGCTTGTGTAAGTCAAGCAACAACTAGGATTTTATTTTCTAAGGTTATGGACTTGGAGTATAATATATTATCATTTACTTTGAATTATTGCACACATAGCATCCGAGGAAGTGGAATTAATTCTCAACTATTGCTGACCTCTGTGTATGTTTGTTTGTTTATTATTTTGTTTCCTGGTGGCCAGTATATTCTAATTTTGTGTGATAAGAACTGCTTTGATTACTCAGTAATCTATTAAGTGTGTTACCAACAAAGTGAGTTCAAAAAGGTGCCCCTGGGCACTAAACAAAACAAATTATAAAGAGAATATTCATATAATTAGCCATATTAATAATGCCTTCTCTCTTTTTATGCTTTTCTTCTTCCCTGAAGCATATTTTTTCTCCTGCAGAGAGCTTTCTTTTAATCTGTTGCTGTTTTTCAAAAACATGACAATTCAGTGCAATCAACCAAACAAAATTTGGACAAATTGATGCAAAATGAGGAGCCAGCAGGCTTTTTTTTTTTTCTGAAGCTGGACCTGTGTTACATTGTGTCCTAAGAAAGCAATTCATTGTGACCCTTTTTTCCCAATGAAATACGTGGATATTATTCTTCTTTCTTACTTTCTTAGCCTGCGTATATATGAGTTTCTAAGTTGGCTACTACAAACGGAATTGAGCATACGCAAAGTTTATTATAAGTACTACCTGTAATGAAGCCATCCCGGTGTATCTGTTGTGCCTACACAAAAACAAACATCTTGCCAAGAGAGAAAATTGTATGTGCATGTTTTCCATACTCACACTTTTTTTTTTTTTTTGCGGTACGCGGGCCTCTCACTGTTGTGGCCTCTCCCGTTGCGGAGCACAGGCTCCAGACGCGCAGGCTCAGCGGCCATGGCTCACGGGCCCAGCTGCTCCGCAGCATGTGGGATCTTCCCGGCCCGGGGCACGAACCCGTGTCCCCTGCATCGGCAGGCGGACTCTCAACCACTGCGCCACCAGGGAAGCCCCATACTCACACTTTTATGAGAACAGAAAGTTAAGGACGGGAATAAAAGGAAAGCATGTATATTACATCATCTATTTTATTGCAGGCACTGTCTTATGTGTTTTACACATATTACTTCATTTTATGTCAAATTTATCACAAAAAAATACAAATAACAAATATATACTGCTATGCCTATTAAGTATGAACTTTGGTTCATCAATCTGCTGGCATTTACTAATCCTACTATGTTCTAACTTTGTGTCAGATTAATTAATCAATTAATAAAAAATGTAGAACGTAATGACTTCCTTCTAGGAGTTTATAACCCATTCGAGAGATATGAATCATTGCATTCCACTGTTACCTAGGAAAAACTAAATGTCAAGTGATCATTAAGGCTATGTAATAAGATATCAGTAAGGGCCAGATACTGCTAGATGAATAGAACAATAATTTACTTCATATAACAAATGCCTTTTTAAAGAAGGACATGTATTAATTAAAATGGCAACACCAGTATATAAGATTAACATTTGACCAATAGCTATTCTTATTTCATAAATTTTTCTTAATATGTGCTGACACTACCAGATTTTAAAGTGATGAGATGAAGGGTATCAATTTTTAATAACTCATTTGAGTGACAAGCTGCCTAGCTTTCAATTTACATGCTGTAGGAGAGCTAAAGGTAGAATTAAATTGGCTAGAATCTGCACCTTGGATTTTGGGGTTAGCTCTGAAATAGAGGACCACAAATTATAATTTTCAACAAGCAAGCTGCATTAGCAGACACTCAAAATGCTAATTGCAAAGTACCTCACATTATTCTAAGTGACATAAACACAGTATTGCTGTAATTTACACCATGGAGATTGTTATCATCATTATTATTACAAGGTAAATGAAAAGATTATTACATGAAATTAGCAAAGATTTCTCTATATGCCAAAAATGGCAGATGTGATTATATGGGGTTCACTTATGTAGACACTTACCTCATCCAGGTATCCTCTGAGAATGTGAGGCTGTTGTAGGCAGCAGGAATATGTAGTTGAACCACACTGCAAGAATTAAATGCTGTCCCTCTGCTCTTAAGCAGCCAGGAGGGTCATAATCATCGAGATGAATGCAGCATCATCTATTGCTTCTGTCTCTTCCACTGTGTTTTTGAGAGGAAGCATTGGCACTTACTTTGCAACAGATTTGATCTTCTGTTCTCTGAGGAAATGCTGTCACTGGTATTATTTACACTCTGAGCAACAAATCCTCATAAATTATAATGGTTCTCCAGACAGCCGTTTACTAATTTAATCAGGGATAATTTCCTTGCCTGTTTCAATTATCCCCAAATTATATTCAGGCACTGTAATATACTAAGTCCTGTACCATATTTATTCCAGAAACAGGGCTACAGTAAGCTTCCAATCTAAAAGAAAAGATACAGATGAAAATACATCTAGCTTATAGCCTATTAAGAAAAACACTATTCCTCATGCCTTAAACTACGTAAGTAATGCAAGAGATTCTAGGTCATCCTGCATGTCAAGACCCTTTATTACTTCCCATGGACAGCACACATCACCCAAATAACTGGTAATCATAGAATATTAACACCAACTAGAGCCTTATCCCTGTAGCACAGACTTTGAAGAGAGACAGACCTGAATTTGTGTTCTTCCACCACCATTTACTGTGTATATACCCACGAGAATATTTTACCTTCTCTAGGACTCAATTTCTTCAAATGTAAAATGGAATAATACTAATACATCTCTCACTCAATTATCGTTAGAATTAAATGATATAATGGATATAAATAATACAGAGACGTCTAGACATAGTATTCAATACACAATAGCTATTATAAACAGCCCACCTCTCCGCTCTTTTTAAATGAACCAACTTAGCCTGAAATAATTGCCAAAGATCATATTAAGAATTAGAATAGCCTTGGGCTTTGAACATGTGTCTCCAGTTTTGGAACACTTCCTATTAAACGTTTAGTTGCAGGAGTTGTATTATGTAAGACACTTGAATATAGGTAATTCCCTCAGCATTTTACTCACTGGTTAGTGGCCATGCTACTATTTTTGTGCCATTTTTTTCAAGTAAGGATATAGAGGAGTAGTGGCCGATTACCTCTGGATATTGCTCTAGAGATTCCAATGACGTTTTAGGCTTATCTCAGACTGCTTTTGCTGTTGGACACTAATGCTGGATGAAGTTGAGCTGCCTCAAAAATCAATACTCAAAAAAAAAAAATCAATACTCAACAAGACTGAACTGATGTTAATAGGCTAAGTAAAGGACCCTAGAACAAGGGCCAAGAGTAGGGTAGTCTCAACAAACTGAAAGAATAACATTTCTCTTCCAGAAATGAAGCATGAGGAGAAGCCCACAAGCTGGAAGTTGTATTTGATTAATTTTTTCATTTTGCTTTCAGTGCTATCTCAGAGCTTATAATGGGAGACGCCAAAGAAATATTTGAGCAGACAGACTGAAAGCTAAGCACACACAACTACATAGATGTATTTCTTTTTAAACAATTAGATTAACTACTAGCTGAAATTGCAACAAGCAGATATTAATAATTTTTTAAATATAAAGATAATTTATAATTTGAATATGTGATCATCCCAAATCTTCTGAATTCCAAGATTTCAGAAACCAAATAAGTAAGCTTTTTAAAATAAAAATAGGCCCAAATTCAGAAAATAATAAGATGAAAAAATTTATGCAAAAATATTAGTTTTAATATGTCACAGTATGACATAGGTTAAATTGGGCGAAAAAAACCATAATCACATTCTACTTCTGGATCATTAATTTTGGCTCTGAGATTACATTGTATTCTGATCCCATTTCATTGATAAGGAGAAAAAAGTAATATTCAATTCTTTCCAAATAAGAAACGATTCAAAATATACAGACTTTCAAGATTTTAAGTTATTTTGTTAATCCATAAGAAGATACCTGTTTGTAAGTATGTATTTGGGTACATGTGTTGATGAATGCTCGTAGGTATTGAAAGTGGTTTATTGAAAGACAGATATGTAATATAAAAAGAGCTGAAGTCTCTGATGCATCTCAATAAATAACACTTCTCTTCCTTGCCCAGATGTTTTAAATTGATGTCTAAACCAAAGGAAAAGGAGATGGAGGCCAAATGTCATCTCATCTACTGATAAAGACTAAGCTGGAAAAAGTCACTTAGTGTTGGAGTTGAGTGGTTCTGCTAAGTAACACCCAGAATAGAATAGATGCAAAATAGAATAGATGTGTCTTCCTATTACTGTGGAGATCCTTGCTTTCATTACAATTCTTATGATTCTATATCATAGATTTCACTCTTTCTAAATCATTGTCTATGTTACAAACCCTGGAATGATTGATACACAATCAAGAACATGAAAATAAATTATTTTTTTACAGGGAAGTGAAACAATATCTTGATTCAATCCAATAAGAGCTAGGATTTTGCCTCAAATATCTTGCCATCTCAAAGTCTATGGTACAGCAACATCACTTCTCACCAATGTGGTGTCAGTTTTTCACTTAGATTAACAATTGTCTTGTATATATATTGCTCATACAGCACCTACTTCTGCACTGATAGTCTAGCCAAGCAATATGGATATGTCATATCTGTTTAGCTTTAATGAGCTTTACGTACAACATAAAAGATGATTTCTATACCCATCATGGTCTTACAATTTAATATGACAACCAAAATGTTAATAAAACTTAAATGTTTCACATTTGTTTTCTGTTTTTTGTACTTTTCATAGTGTTGCACACTTGAAACTCATCCCTCCTACCACTCAAAAGAATATACATTAAGAGATAAGTCTCCTATCCCAGCATTGTTTTTAAAAGAATACTATCTTGTTGTCTCTATTCAAAATCTCGCCTGAGAAATGATGGAGTTTTACTGTAATTATTCTTAGTGTAGCAGCATAGACTTTCCTCATCGCCTTCAACACCTTTGTCTCACCTTTCCTCAATCCATCAAACATATAAGAGCTACAAAAGCCCATGGAGACAGATTATAAGGATATTTTTAAAAATATTCTTTTCCATATGGTTTATCAGAGGATATTGAACATAGTTCTCTGTGCTATACAGTAGGACCTTGTTGTTTATCCATTCCTTATATAATAGCTTATATTTGCTAGCCCTAACCTCCCACTCCCTCCCTCCCCTAACCCCCTCCCCCTTGGCAAGCACATCTGTTCTCTATGTCTGTGAGTCTGTTTCTGCTTCATAGTTAAGTTCATTTGTGTTGTATTTTAGATTCCACATATAAGTGATATCATATGGTATTTGTCTTTCTCTTTCTGACTTACTTCACCTAGTATGATTATCTCTAGTTGCATCCATGTTTCTGCAAATGACATTATTTTGTTCTTTTTTATGGCTGAGTAATATTCCATTGTATATATGTACCACATCTTCTTTATCCATTCATCTGTTGATGGACATTTAAGTTGTTTCCATGTCTTGGCTATTTTGAATGGTGCTACTCTGAACATAGGGGTGAATGTATGTTTTTGGATGAATTTTGTCTGGATATATGCCCAGGAGTGGGATTGCTGGATCATATGGTAATTCTATTTTTAGTTTTCTGAGGAACCTCCATACTGTTTTCCATAGTGGCTATACCAACTTACATTCCCACCTAACTTGTAGGAGGGTTCCCTTTTCTCCACACCCTCTCCAGCACTTGTTATTTATAGAGTTTTTAATGATGGCCATTCTGACTGGTGTGAGGTGGTACCTCATTGTAGTTTTAATTTGCAGAGACATCATTTAAATGTGCAATCTATGTTGCATATCTCATTCCTTCCTCTTGGCATATGCTTAGCACAGCAGACAAAGGAGTTTAGAGTTATATGGTTAGCTGTTAAGCATTGACTAACAATGACTAAAATACTGATTAATTGCTGTCTCCTTTTGTAATACAGTTCAAGGAGTGTCCATGTGAGAAGGTGACATAAAGCAGCTACTATCTTATCACTATTTACTCTAAAAGTCAAACTGAGACTACGTGGGCAAAACTAAAAATATTCAGATAGTTCATCTACTTCATTCCAAATCTACTTCATTCCAAAACTCAAGAGGTTATTGTTATTTAATTCCAGTAAAAAAATAGTTCTTCCAATAGAGTAAAATATGGACCTCTCTCTGTCCTTAGATTCACTTTTGACCACAGGAGGAAGGGTCACTGTTCTCATGGATGAGACTGAGAGAAGAGAATTAACAAGTGTGACCCAGCCCCATTCTCTCTCTCTGATACACCTGCACATGCTCTCTGCATCAGCTTCCTTAAAATTTTACAAGGGCAGGATCCCATGGAGAAATCTTGTAAGTTTCTAGCCCCAGCTGAAACTGTGTGAGCAAGTTCAATTTCAGGGTATAATCTGAGCAAGCCCACGTGGTTAACAAACTGAAAGACAATTTCTTCAATTTAGGCTTTATCAGTATTCTTGGTGGTCTTTTGATCTCCATCTGTCTGATCCCTGTGTCTCTCAGTTGATTCCAACTGGAGTAGGGAGGAAAAAAAAGGGATGCTATTTATTGTTCTTTTTTCAAGCTGCAACACTTATTGATGTTTCATTTATTTGAATTTTATAAATTTATATTGCTCAAAAACTCCACTGAATTATGATTCAGTGTTTCACAAACAATTATTTATCTCTATAGCAAAGTTATAGTTTTCATTATATTTATAATAGCTTTATTAACTTTTCATTACTTAGATGAAATTGAATACTAATAAAATTTCAAACAATGATCATAGATAGGAAACTTTAGGGAGAAAAAGCTTCAAGAAGTGCAGAAGAAATCAACTCAAATAACATCTAAATTTACTGTATGATTTGGAAGTCAGGAGTGTAAATTGCTTTTTTTTTTTAGGTGTTCTAATTAGGTCCACTTCCAGGAACACAGTACTAACCAGATTTTTAGTGGAAAGAGTTCCAAGTTTTTCAGTCTTTGAATACTACTGGAAATTTTCCAATTTTTCCTTATTTTCCTAGAACAGCTTAGGATCATTATCCTGATATTTCCCTGATTTTTTGTAAATTCAGTCATATAGACAAAGTGTCTTCTATATAACATTTTAGAGCCAGAATTTATCTGGGTACAAACCAGTTTCAAAGGATCTTTAATATGTCTTTGTTTAATTCATCAGTAAATGAATCATCAGGAAGTGAAATGATTTCCTTTGCCTATAGTTGCTATTTATTGCTCTTCCTCAAGAACATAGGTTTAGGGTATGTATTTTGATTTCCCTTTTTTTTTAGGCTTTATACTGTATTCACTTTATTTTATTTTACAGTTAAACTAAACCTTGACACCATCTCCCCAAAAAATCAGGAGAAAATGAGAGAAAAAAACAGGAATTTTCAGATTCCCTTGACTCCCTCTTGTATTTTTTGTCCTTCAAATATAAAGTGATACATTATCTGTAGGCCAAGTGCTTTGAGTTCATTTTCCATTTATGAAAATCCAAGCATGCAAATATCCCTGTGCTCTCAGAAATATAAGCTCAATTTAAGCTATGTCACTGAGGAACAAAGGCAATTAAATTAGCCTTCCCTGTTCTCCTTGATGCCTTTCTCCTGACCATGCCACTTTACTGATAATTTGTCTCAAAAATCATGTCAAGAGAGCTCAAGATCAAACTCATATAGTACTCGCCATCATAAGTGAGTACCTCACTTCACCTCTGGAAGAAAAAGTCTAAGACTGACTTATTTATGTTAAACTCTGATGAAAACTTTCCTCAGGAGCCCTGGATCTCTTCATTGACACTGATGTGCCCTCACCCCAAACTTAACCTTTCCTTTCCACTTTAAATGTCATTGAGGTGACCTTCGTTATGGAAGCATAGTAATTAGAACAAATAAACTAGCTTAATATCACCTTCAATTTACTTTTGCCGATGCTTATCCTTGCCCA